>NC_053116.1:6121808-6381808 GCF_010015445.1 Perca fluviatilis
CCCGCAGTTACGCATTGCCATCAGAGGCTTACTGTGTATATACGTACTTCTTGGTATCAGTCTATATTTGATATCCCATTAGGATTTCTAATGTTAAATAACGTTAATAGGTGTTTTAACTTGTAGTCATTGTCCTGATTAGGGGAGTAGTAATAAATAAACTACCGTGGTGTACAGTTTGCAAAACTGCTATTGAAGCCTACCAATCTGTCCGCCATGGATGTAATTGACAATCTGTACCCACGGATTGTAAAACCGCACACAGTTTATTTATTTTTCTCTTCCCGGAACCTAGGAGGGTCCAGAAAAGGTGCTTTTTTTGGGCTTGTTTCTTCACAGGCTGGTTGCTTTTTTATCTCGCGAGATCTGGCAGTCAGTAGATGTGCCAGAACTACAGTGACCACAATGTTGCCTAGTAACGTTAAATCAAAATCTGCTTTTTAAAAAAGGAAAGAGAGAAAAGAGAGGGAGGAAAGACAAAGGAAAGGGTGTCAAACTGTAACCCAGTTTTTCACCAAGAAAGGTGGGTAGCCTATAGTCTGTGAGTGGTATTAGGCCGGTTACACACTGCAAGCGTCGCGCGAGCATGTCAGCCGCATGGCGTGTCAGCCCGCGTGGCGTGTCCGTTTATATTTCGGCTCCCATGTTAACAGGTTAGAGCTTACACACTGCCGGCGTGAGACGCGTGCCTGCTAGAAATAGAACCGACGCCAGCGAGACGCCAGCGTGTTGGAAGCGTTTCCAGGCAAAATAGAATAGGAAAATATGTTTATATGTCATTTAGACACGAATGCATATTAATAAATGACATCTTGATGTTTGAAAGTCTAGGTTTTGACATCAATGTAGATATAAATGTAATACAAAATTTCAGAGAAAAGATTTTCAAATATTGCACTTGTCATACAGAACGAAATATTCTGTAACATATTTTGCAGTCAATACTGCCGACGTTGTCTTGCTTTAATCAAATCAGTAGGCTATATATAAATGGTAGGATAGGCTACGATAACAACGTAGTGTGTGTTCTGAGTGACGGTCCAACATCAGATAGGCTATATAGGCTCTTTACAGCTACACTAAGTTGTTATAAACGGACAGCCCACTTACCCATTTATCAGAATTTGATTCTGTCGGCGCTATGTCCCGAGATCAGCCCTCCCTGTACCTATCAGCAGGAGCAGCGCCGTGTCAGACACGCTTCTGGTGTGTAGGACACAGAAAAATCCACGCAGCTGAGACGCAACAGAAACGCAACACTCGCGCGGCGCGTGCAGTGTGTAACCGGCCTGAACCTGTTGGCTTAATGTCCATAGTGAAATAAGCTAGCTAGCTAGCTACAGACTAGTGTTAGCCTACATTTAATCACCATTTTATCAGTGCAGGGAAACGTTTAGCAAGATATTCATATAAAATCATTGTCCCTGCCCCTTTTAGCAGACTTAACAACAGATGAGTCAGCAGCACCCCAGTCTCCCCCTAACTGTGCCCCTCCCTGTCCCAGTGAAGAAGGTTAGCATCATTGCAGGGAGTCCGTGGGGATTTCTCGGTCTCTCTTGCTCTTTTTACCATTACAAAAAAAGAAAATGAAATATTTATTAATGACAGAAATTCAAACACATTTAATAAAAAACTATTATTTTCTCACATAATGATCATTATGAAATAAAATAAAAAAACAACCTACTCTCTGTACTGGATGCTGGACAGTTGGAAACAGTGAGTAGCTTACCTGAGATACAGACAATATTAAAATAATCCAGTTTGATACGTTCATTTAGATTGAATTATGGAATGACATCTATAGATACAGGCTTTATTATTCCCATCATGAAGGGCAATTTATTTGATCAAATTTGCATCAAATAGTTTTCAGAAAAGTGTTGGTTTACACGTACCCGTGTATAAATGCCATCAAGAGCACGCCTGTAGGTGGCGGTGTAACGAGAAGCTCAAGCCCACGTTAGCCAATCAGAATCCCGAAAATAGCAACGAATAATTTCCTCTCTCTTCTCTTCCTCACTTCCTTGGCTGCCTAAACCTCCGTTTGTCTCAGTTTACACGCAAACGTTCAAACAATGTTTTTCCAAATCTCCACTCTGGTCGGAGTTTTTAGAAATAATCGTTTTCAGAGGCAAATTCTCCGTTTGCGTGTAAACAAAGGGCACAAACGCAGGGAAATGTCTCCGTTTTTCAAAATAACCATATACGTGTAAACGGGGTATCAGAGAGACATCAGCAGAAGAAAGCAATGCTGTTATTTCATCTGGATGTGCAGAGAGAGAGAGAGAGAGAGAGAGAGGGGCTGTAACGTGATATCTTCTAGTCCTTGACCCTGTGATCTGAATCCTCTGGATCCTACAGCTGAATTGATGGTGTGTGTGTGTGTGTGTGTGTGTGTGTGTGTGTGTGTGTGTGTGTGTGTGTGTGTCCATCTGTTCCTGCTCTATGTTCTGGAGTTAAACTGAAAGGATTTTATTGGCATAAACAATATTCTTCACATTGCCAACAGTCAATAAAATGTTCTCATCGAAAAAAAAAAAAAATACAGTGAAATGACTGTTTCCTCTATCTGAAAGGTTTTATGTCTGTACCTATGTCTGCCTTGGTGTGTGGGTGTGTGTGTGTGTGTGTGTGTGTGTGTGTGTGTGTGTGTGTGTGTGTGTGTGAGAGCACGAGCACCGGCGCGTGCATGGCTAATGACCGTGCCTTCCTCCTTCCTAATGACCATGGTGAATTATGAGGCAATTTATTTTGCTCTGCAAATGAATCCCTCGTACTGAGAACAGAGGGGGTGTGTGTGTGTGTGTGTGTGTGCGTGTGTGTGTGTGTGTGTGTGTGTGTAATAGACACCAAATATAGTTAGTTGTCACATGACTTCTCTGTCTGTATGACACAGACACACTCTCTCATCTGCATATTTTCAGGAAATGTCCTCCACTGTAGCACCTGTTTCTGTCTGGCTTCCTTTCTGCCGTCTTCCCATTGTCTCCCTTTTTCTATTTCTTCATTTCAGTTCACTTTATTGGAGTTAATGTTCAAATGAACAGCTTCATCCATATATTGCCAGTATATGGATATATTACACTGAGCTTCGTTGATACTGTGTAGGGTCAATTGTTAAAAACAACACCCCACAGCTCATGGGATAGATATATTAGCTGTATTGGTAATGTCCTTTTTACCTTGCACGTGTCTCGCGATATCGTGAGAGAATCTTGGGATAACATATCACGAAAATCCATCTTGTCAGGCTCCAACCTAATGCCAGAAACACACTGCATGCCGAAGCGCTGTGAATAGCCGCGAATAGCCGTGAAGCGCGGTGAAACGGAGCTATCGTTTCCAATCGCTGCAGCGATCGTTTCGGCGTCTCCTCTTATTTCCCCTGCGAGTCGCGAGCGAAGGTGTCAAGCCAGGCAGGTAATCACATACAGGAAGGCCACTGGATACCCATAATAAATATGAATAAACCAAATTTCAAAATAAAATCTTAAGTCTTGACTTCTCAGCTGTGTCTACAGCGAGACCCACGATCAGGCACACAGAGAGAGAGAGGCCAAAGAACGGACACACACACACACACACACACACACACACACACACACACACACACACACACACACACACACACACACACACACACACACACACACACACACACACACACACACACACACACACTGCACTGCTAACATTACATTCACAGCTAACTGCTAACCTTATACTCACCTCTCTCTCTCTCTCTCTCTCTCTTACTCTCTCTCTACTCACTGGCTAACATTATACACACATAGGCTATGCACTGAGTTATTCCTCAAAGGAGTCTGCTATTTGTTGGGTAGCCTAACACATTTTTGAGCTTAACGACTTCGGTACTGACCAGTCCTGAGCAGGTACCAGTTTAGTTTAGTTTACTGGTTCTCGATACCCATCCCTAGCCATAGTTATTCACTTACCGGAAATGACAATCGTAACATTTAATCACTTCTTCCTCTTCTTCTTTTAATGGTGAAACATTGTAGTTCACTTGATCAGTGTTGCCAAGTAACATTTTTAACATTTTATAGGTTTAAACATATGTAATGTGTGGTATATTCAATTATAAATGTTCCATACTAAGAAAACTTTTTTTCCCAGAAGGTGTCACAGGTGCAGAGGTTAATATATATATAGTGTGAGCCTCTTTTTTTTTAGATAATTTTTTGGGCTTTTCCACCTTTATTTGATAGGACAGCTAGGTGAGAAAGGAGGAAGACATCCAGGTCAGATTCGAACCCTGGACCTCTGCGTCGAGGCATAAACCTCTCAGTATATGTGCGCCTGCTCTACCCACTGAAACAACCCGGCCACGTGAGCCTCTTTTTTAAAAATAGACAGATATATAGCCACTGTTTTCAATCTCACGTCGTTCTAGTTATCGTTTCAGAAAGCACTCACAAGCTCAGCGCTGAAAAGTGAAACATCTGCCAATAGTATTACTGAGTGTGGCATTGAAACCTATCAACCACCATGTGACATTACAGCCTCGTGGCTTTTATAAAATGTCTCTATAAAATGTTCTTTGAAAAAAGTCCAAGCGTTCCTGAAACTGAAAAGAACAACATCTCCTTTTCAGAGCACTGGATGTTCGGTTCAGCTTTCAACAAATGCAAGGTTGTGTCATGATGAACGTTGCCCTGTAGGCCGAGGACACGGCCGCCACGTGGCCATATCTCCCCTCAGAACAGGTGTGAGACCCTCACGCTGTCAAAACACACTTGATGAGTTGATGTTTGTTCTCAAGGGACTGACAACATGGTTTGGTGAGGGATAGCCTGTCTCTTGTTGTCTCTTCCCAGCTGCAGCATGACTAAGAACCCTGCAGAGTTAACTGCACTGTGTGTTTAGGTAGATGTATACTAGGGCTGCAAGATATGAGGGAAATATGTGATATGCGTTAACGTTGTTAAACATCTAGACAACGATATTACTTGATAGATATTAACAGACAGATATTAAAGTGTACTCAGTTCTACTGCTTTCAGTATTATTGCATTGCTTGTTGAATTTAAAAGAAATGAAGGGAAATCATTTCCAAAAAATATTTATTGAGCAACTTGAACATTGAATATAAAAGGCACCACTGAAAAAAGAATGGCGGCTACATTATAAGGTGCAGTTTTCTACTTATATTTCCTTTCAAGAAATGTAAAAAATACCCAAGTGTGTTTCGCGATATGTCGCAGCCTTTGGCGTAGTGTTTGATGACGATTAAAAAAAAAGATATATTGTGCAGCCATAATGTATACGGTTTTACAGTGCAGTGATTTTCCCCCTTGATTGTTCAGTTTTTTCCATGTTTATGTGGTAGCTCTATTTTAATAGTACGTTTTGTGTATTTAATGGTGAATTGTATTTTTCATTTTCGCCTGGCTGCTGGTCAAATTTCTCATTTGTTATAGGCTAATTTAAAGTGTACACTATATGGCAGCATTTAGTCTCGCATTGCCAGACCTTTGAGAAAAGTGGGGCTACACAAGTTAACGTTCTGATATAGTTAAAACAACTTTCTGGCTTGTTTGTACTTTTTAAACCAATCACAATTGTCTTGGGCAGCGCTAAGTCCTGGATGCAGCAACGGTGCCCTTTAGCGGTGATAGCTGAAATAGGCAGCCAATGGCAGGCTTTTTCCCAACAGTCTAAATTCTGGAAGTCAGATTTAAAACACCATTTACTTTTTTTCAATTTTCAATTCAATTTTATTTATAGTATCAAATCATAACAAGAGTTTGAATTTTAATAAAATACACCATGCTCACGGCGGATCATATTTCCCTGCACTACACCTTGCAAACACAGCACAGAGCTGTTTCCCCTCTACTCCTCTGGATGGAAACTAACTGTTGTTGGTTTTGTGGTTCTATTCTACGTGAATTCCCGAGATCTCGTGGGTCCTCGTGACTACAGCTGTCAGTCATGGCTGCAGCACAATTGAGCCGAACAGAAAATCAGCAAACTTTTCCTTAAGTTACCAGCTAACGCTAGTGGTAGCTAGCTAGCTTGGTTACATTTTCCAAAACGAATCTAGTTGTAGTATTGCCATGTGTGACCCTGCAAGATCCCCAGTCTTTACATATGATGACAGTCTTTAACGTTAGATGTGAGATGGTTGTCTTTAGATGTGAGATGGTGTCAGACTTTAGTCTGCTCAGTGTATGGTAGGCATAAGTCTCTTTTAGTTTTTTCGGTTTTGGATTCTCCAAACTTTCTTAACGGTACAAACCCTGTCCTAAATTGCTCGTTTCAGCCTGATGAATGTCACCTGTTTCACACTCCCAACTGACACGCTGACACTTGGTCAGCGTGTCTCAGAAACAGATAGTGATGAAAAAAATCTCCATTTAGTGTCTTTATGGAACGCTCCGGGCGGACCAGCAGCTTAACCACGGCGCTGTACGACGTAGTATTAAGAAAGACAATGGTAGCGAATAGTATGAAAGACCGAAAACCCGCCTAAGGAGTAAGGTTGGGGTGGTGGATGGGTCAAACACCATTTTCTGACCCCACCAACCATCTTTTCATAACCCTAACTGTCCCGTTCTTGTGCCGCATGTCAGTGAAACGTACGTCCTGAGCCAGAGTGTCAAAAAGTGGGTCCAAGAGGCCCGACCAAGCGCGTCTAAATATGGCGCTAAAGGAGACGTTAACATCAAGAACTAACGCCAAAGCCAGCTGACCATGTGTTGAATGTCCGCGGACATTCCAGGTGTTCACTGAAACATTGACATGTTGAATTAACATCGATGTAGTTGGGGGGGATTTGACGAGTGCAGAAAAGAATGTGAAACTGAATGCGTGAGTGTCTTTTCCTGGTGATGTGTGAGTGGTAAAACAGCCGATAAAAAAATAAGCCTTTTGAGCTAACTCTGGCTCATTTTCAGTTGATTTGCTGTTGATTAATTAGCGTTGTTCCTGTCAAATAAACAAATCAATGAAATGAGCGTGTCTGTTGGACCTGCAGAGTTTTAAAGGTCATCTTAGGGACTTGTTCATGCATTGAAAGCCTCCATTTAATCAGACACCTGCTGGTCGTCAGTGTGGGTACAGTCACTAAGAATTAAACTATAACTCTGATACTAACGGGAAGCCAGATGAGATGAGAAATACAGCGATGGTTTATTTTCATCTTACTTTGCCTTTTTTGTTTCATTTTGCTCTTGTACACGATATGTGTTGTCATATGGTCTGAAATCATGGCATTTGATTGAATTCAAAGTGAAGACATTATTTTAAACTGTTCCCTTTTTCATAATAACATCTGTCTGTCCCTTTTTTATGCCCTGTCTTGGTCTCTCCAACATGTCTTCAGTAAAGAGAGGGGTAATATCCCATAATTGGCCAAATCTCCTTGAACCTCTCTCTGCCTCTGCTCTCTCACGATATGTTTATCTCTGGCTGCTTTATCGGTGTAATATAATGAGAATGGGTTCATTATCTAAATCTGTGTAGAAGTGGATTTCCAACTTTAGATTTGACTTTAAGTGGTTCCACACAGTCAAATTTTACCAGTCTTGTATGAAGTACTTGAAAGCAATACTTGAGTAAAAGTACAAGTATCTTACCAGAAAATGACTTTGGTAGAAGTTAAAGGTCCAGTGTGTAACCACCATCAATTCCAAGTATTCCTTTTGGCTTGACATTTTATGTTTGCATTCGCATGAACTGGGGTAGACGCTCCATATTCATGTGCCATCTTGAAATACGTTAGCCGGTAAGGGACATACAGGACATACTGCTCCGCCTGTCGCGTTTTCGCTGTCACATGATAAACTCACAGGTGCTGCTAATGCTGCTAATGGGTATCGTAGCTTCCCAACCCCCGGCAAGTTTGAAGAAGGAAAAATTGAGGACCACACGTATTCAAAATCCAAATTTCAGGAACAAGACTCTTCTTTTTCGCCCAGAAAAAGAATATTGAAAAGAGCAAGAGACCGGCTTTTTGAAGCGTGAAGGCTATCAACTGGAAGTGAGTGTACATGAAACGTGCAATCTAACAGCAATGATTTGCCAAACTGCTTTTTTCCTTTTTAACAAATCTCTTGGGATTTTATTTTGTAGTAAGGAGCAATGAAGATGCTTAGGGGGAAATGTGGTGGAGTAAAAGTAAAAGTTTCCAGAAATACAAATGACAAAAAAACATACAGTCAGAGTCGAACCCAGGCTGGCTGCATCGTGGAGTAAACCTCTATATATGGGCGCCCGCTCTACCAACTGATCCGGGCGCACCTTGGGAAACTTAATCTTTATCTGGCAACACTACTTGCAGTTCTAATCCTACATGAATTTCCCATGAACACTTATGTTGTAAAGTGTTGTACAACGGCGGCTAGGTGCATAGCGTTTGAGAGAGAAGAGAGAAGATGAACGACTGAACGACGCAAAATCATCCAGAGGAGTTGAAATTAAGAATTACAAGTACAAATACTTCATTCCTGTACTTAAGTAGGATTTTCAAGTTTCTGTACGTTCCCCCCCTCTCTCTCTCTCTCCTTTCATTTCTTCAGCTGTCCTGTCAATAATGGCCTAAAAATGCCCAAAAAAGAATCTAAAAAAAAAAAAAAAAAAAGTTTCCCAAGCAAAAAACACACAACAACGGCAGGTTAGTAACTTTACAATATTACCCACCAATGTAAAATGTTTTTACCTGCATTTGCTGGTTGGCTGGTGTTAATTTAAAGCCATACACACATCCACGTATCACATAAGACAAACAACAACATTCATTCAGAATTCGTCATAAAACAAGGGCAGGTAGTTGCGATAATAAAGATATTGCACAGTTCTTGAAAAATAATGATATTATAATATTGCACAGGTCAGTAAAAATGGATTGTAAAAACACAGTGAGTGAGTATGTGAAGGAGTGAGAGGGTGTATGACTGCAGGAGAAATGAAACTGCAACCCTGTCTCCTAAATGTTATGTGCATGTTGTCACACGCCAGCTCTGCGCTGAACAAAGAAAGGGAGCCCACAC
This sequence comes from Perca fluviatilis, assembly GCF_010015445.1. Lineage (NCBI taxonomy): Eukaryota > Metazoa > Chordata > Actinopteri > Perciformes > Percidae > Perca > Perca fluviatilis. The sequence continues at coordinate 6,130,826 of NC_053116.1, forward strand.
ACGAGTTGGAACTAAAAATACATTTATTTTACGTAACAAACTTGATACAGTACACAACATATAGTGTGTTGAGGTGACTCTCCCTGACAACCCGACTCTGACTCTTTTTTGGCTGTTGCCAAAGTATCGTCACTGACATGAAGCTGGAATATAATGAAGCTGACTAGCTCAAAGGTTTCACGTTGCCTAGCAACTAAATATTCGAACCAAACCAACTTCAAACCAACAGCAGAAACGCTAGGAACATAAACCATGTCAAATGTAAGTAACATAACATTAATACCTGGTCAAATTTCTGGCAACTTTCAAATGTCTGACCCAACTCAGCCTCTGGGACTTGTCACTTGCAGGTGGTGTACTGGTGTGCATCCCCAGTAGCTGCAGGCATTGCCCTGTGCTGGCAGGTCTTAATCCTTCCTTGCAGGGTAGGGGGAGGGCCTCGCGCTGTGGCTTTCGAGTGGAGAGACCGAAGCCCCGTTTACACGAAGGGAAGACGCAGATATTTTCCTGCGGTTTGGCCTCTCATTTACACGAAAACCCCGTTTTTATCACAGAAAACAATTATTTCTAAAAACTCCAAAGTGGAGATTTTGGAAAACTTTGTTTGCACTTTTGCATGTAAACTGAGACAAACGGAGGTTTAGGCAGCCGAGAGAGAGAAAGAGGACGTGATTGGTTGCTGTTGTTACTATTGTCGGATTCTGATTGGCTAAAGTGGGCTTGAGCTTCTCGTTACACTGCCACCTACAGGTCTGGCATGCTCTTGAAGGCATTGACGGCATATATACACGGGTACATGTAAACAAACACTTTTCTGAAAAGTGAGAGGTTGAAATGTCCGTTTATGAAAATAGCCGGCCACATGTGAACGTAGCATGAGGGTCCTCTAGAGGGCACTAGCAAATTTTCCAGAGCGAATGTGATTTCTGGCGCCAATATGTACTCTTCAAATATCCTTTCGGTCCCGGTGATTTGAAATTGTGCAAACGACAGCCTTTTCAAGGCATTTGAGAAGCAAGGAGCGGTAGGATGAAAGCTCCCAAATTGACGCTCGTCTGAGAAATGGAGTTTTGGATAATGTTCAGCTTCGGCAGCCTTACCTATATGCTAAAATATACAACGACTGAGGAAGCCTAGTGACAAGTCCATAGCGGTCTCAATGTTTTATTGTTTTATTTCATGTGAAAACTAGTTTACTACAGGAGTAATATTTGAAGTAATGCAGTTATGCAGGAAGTGTGCATTTAGTTTGCATGCTTAGTATGTTTCCACAACAATGTTAGTGAGTAAATCTACTGAAATGGTCACCATAACAGTGGAGTGTGATGTGTAAGATGAGAAAGCAGAGTTTAAGTCATGTATGTGTTTATTGGTATTTTTTGCCCCCAATGGTGCCTTCTAGGCAGCGCTGTCTGGAAGGCACCGTTGGGAGGCACTGGTTATGGTTAGGGTTAGGGTTAAGGTTAGGTTAGGTGCCTTGAAGGCAGCGGTCGCAGTGCTGCCTGGAAGGCACTGTTGGGGGCAAAAAACACCATCGAGCCATGTATGTCATGAAAAAAACAGTGGATATCTGTACATCTTTGCCAAGCGCAAACCAGTACAGAAGGCATCGATAAATTATTGGGGAGGGTCATGCCTCTTTTGACTAAAGATCCCAAAACTCCTCCGGTAGCCCCTTAATTAAAGAACGAAAAGTCCCTTAATGAAAACTGTGCGCGACGGACATCTGTGGGACGAAACAAGTGCTTCATTTGAATAAAATAGCTTTACATTTGACCTAAACAGTTTATCTTTCTGTTTGACAGCATGAATGCTGTTCTATGTCACATTTTCTGAACGGGAGAGATGAATAAGTATCGTCAGCATTTGGCCAGCAACAGGGGTTTCACCAGGTAGACGTCACTGAGCAACATGTGGTTTGGCAGAGAAATATCTTTTCTTCACATTGGCAATAGATTGGACTCGGCCGGGAGGCTGACTCGTCACGCACACGCACATACACGCACACACACACACACACACAGAACACGGCCCTGGCGGGGTTAACGGCGTGTGCAATCATGCCTGCTCTGGGCCTGTGTGAGCCATTTCCATTACTGTAACGAGGGCCTGACATGGTGAAATGGAGCCAGACCATTTACCATCATCTCGACTTATCTGTGTTCTTGCCCGGCCCGGGCATGGCACCGCTCCTACCCCTTACCGGCAGGCTTCTGCTCTCTCTCTTGATTTGAACCATGGACAGGCAGATTTGTGACCAGGGAACCTTTCATTTGCATTAAATCAAGGGCTGTTGTGGGGTTTGATGGTGAATGAGTGGAAGGAATTAAATGTGGAAATATGGTGATTTATGGTAAAAAAGAAAGAAAACTCCATGTAAAATCTGAATTAGGCCCAAGACAAAAAGGTCAGACACACCCAAAACTAGAATTGAGATAAAAAAACGTCCAGGCTCTGACTTGTACTTGTACACTTTTTGACTGAAAGTAAACATTTTGTGCGTGTTGCAATAGCTTCATTTTCATGATGTGGACATTTTACACATTGAGGAAAAACAAGAATTAATTAAATGAATTTGATATATTGACACAAAGCACAAAAATGTAGCAATATTATTGTGCACCTAAACTTTGTGTTGCCTACATTTTAAATTGCATTCAGGGCTAATGTCAAAACATTCAGGGCTTAAGGCCCAGATGAATGATCATTTTCCCCATTTTATGTCTTACTTTTTCTTCTACATTCTTTAAATTTGTACTTCTTATAAAGCCTCTTTTTGTTCAATAACAATGAAAATAGTCCCACAGATCAGGCTTTGTTATAATCCCATGAAAGAATAGACCGCTTGAGTTGAGTTGAACTTTTTTAATGAGTTTTTTCATGCAGCTCTTTCTATCCCAGAATGCACCTGCAAGGCCAAGTCCCAGGCGCTGATTGGATCACAAGCTGCTGTTTAAGCAAATCAGGGCCACGTTCAATCTCAAAACGTTGTGCACTGTTTTGCTACGGCTTCCGTGTTGAACGACATGTTTCCTTTGTGTGCAACGGGATGTGAGATATGTTTTCTCCCGTTTGGTGGGTGTGTCTCTCGTTTAGTGTCACAGGTGATACCCAATCAGCAGAGACGTGTCTGTAAACTCAAGTCGTGGTAATAAACAGGCAGAGTACGGTGGCCGACAGGGGCAAACGCACTGTAACTCGAAAAAAACACATGCAAATAGACAAACCACAAGCAAGTTAAGAAAACATCTTCATTAATTCGACAACACATGCGCAGCATTTAGCAAACATGTTGCAAATACACACAACACAACCAAATACACAAACGCGCTGCAAATACACAAATGATGAAAAATGGAAAGCACACAAACCCCGAAAACAAATGCAACAGAAAAACGCTGCATCCAGTTTATACAACGGAAGTTCTCCAGGCCTCTAGAGCGAGTGCTAAGTGGAACAGCTTCACTTTCGACCCCACGGAGAGAGAGACAGAGAGAGGGAGAGAGAGAGAGGGAGAGCAGATGAGATGTTTTTTTTGGAAAAGGGAAGAAAAGAGTAGTAAAGAGGAGACATAAAAAGGTGCATATTCATTTTCATGTTTGGCCCTAGTCTTTTACAGTATTATAAAAGAGCAACAGCTTATATCTACCGTGATAGAGACTGACTTCTAAAAGAGTTTGCAAGCTAACACTAGTTAAATATAATACATATTTATATATGTTACTGAAAAGTAGAACACTTATCAAAAATCTAATTAAAAAATTAGGAAAAATGATCCACTCTCTGACATAACCTCGCCTTCCATTGTATAAACTGGATGCAGCGTTTTTCTGTTGCATTTGTTTTTAGGGTTTGTGTGCTTTACATTTTGCATCGTTTCTGTATTTGCAGCGTGTTTGTGTTTTTGGTTGTGTTGTGTGTATTTGCAGCATTTTTGCTAAATGCTGCGCAAGTGTTGTCAAATTAATGAAGATGTTTTCTTAATTTGCTTCGGTTTTGTCTATTTGCATGTGTTTTTTTGAGTTGCAATGCGTTTGCCCCTGTTGGCCTCCGTAGAAGAGAGCGCTTGCAAACACAACAGGGTGTTTAAGGCACCCCCGTTTCAGTTTTTACAAAACATGTTGCTATGTTTTGTCGGTGCTGAACGTGGCCCAGGTTTAAATTACACACAAGGAAGAAAAAAAAATTCTCGCCGCTTATGTTTAGAAAATCGAATTTGAAAACTGGAACTGGTTGGATCGCCTCAGAGAGGCTGAGATCAGAAGAAGACGCTGCAGACGGTGAGGAGAAAGAGCAGAGAGTGTGATGATGATTGTGAATGAATGTTTGTAACTGGATTGTTGATGCAGGAGGGCAGTGGTAGGGGGAGGAGGAGCGGGGGTGAGACAAGTGGGAGAAAGGAGAAGTAAACAGGTGGGGGAAGGATAGACGGAGAAAGATGAAATGGAGAGAGAGCACAAGTGGACTGGTATGTGAAGGGTCACACTCCTTAATTGGGTACTTCTTGTTTTGAGTGTCGGGGGGGCTCGGCAGAGAGAGAGAGAGAGAGAGAGAGAGAGAGAGAGAGAGAGAGAGAGAGAGAGAGAGGAACGAGGGATAGAATAGAGGAGGAAGGACAGCAAGATCATATGGTTTAAGACTAGGGGTGGGAATCACCAGAGGCCTCACGATACGATATCATCCCGATACTTATGCCACGATACGATATTATTGCGATTTTAAACATATTGCAATATTTTGCGATATATTGCAATGTATTATCTTTTTTCCAACTTCAGATTTTCCCCAATTTCAAATGATGTCCCGAAAAGGACAATTTTGTCAACATCTGTTTTATCTAAAAAGATACATTTCAATATTTGGTCATCTCACTTCAATTTTATTGCTGCAAAATGGGATTGTCAAGCAGACAGACTGACCAACACATATGTCATAAAAGATCGATACTTGGCATCTGTGTATCCATACAGTATTGCCACGAAAAATATCGCGATACTATGCTGTATCGATTTTTTCCCCACCCCTATTTAAGACCATTCCAATGTGATTTAGAATGGAAAAGAAGACTAGAATTTGAAATGAAAGAAAAAAGAACAATGGGTTTGCATTGCGGGCGTAAATTTCATCTAACAGTTGGGCGCCCAGATAACTCAGTTGGTAGAGCGGGCGCCCGTATGTAGAGGTTTACTCCTCGACGCAGCAGGCCCGGGTTCGACTCCGACCTGCGGCCCTTTGCTGAGTGTCGTTCCCCCTCTCTCTCCCCTTTCATGTCGTCATCTGTCCTGTCGATTAAAGGCCTAGAATGCCCCAAAAATAATCATTGAAAAAGAAAACAGTCCGGGGGACAATAAACAAGGGGATGCTATAGCAAGAGCAGAGTGCGGAATTTTTTCTATTGTTCTTAGTTGATGTTATTGTCCAACGCATCTGCACTGGTAACGGACATCCGGCCGAAAATGAGGGACATCCAGCAGAATTTCGGGCGGCAACGGATCAATCCCTTAAATGAGGGTTGCTCCTCAGAATATTAGCAAAAGGAGACGGAAATTTTCTCACACAGATGAGTTAAAGACTTCCATTTGTAAGTGGAGAAGGCATTTTGGCCATGCGAAGTAGCTTGGTGCAGAGACAGTTTGCAAATTCCGAATTGTTTACTTTCTCTCAGGAAATGTGTCGAAAGAAAAAGAGGAATTTAGGTGGAAGAAATGGAAAAGATGGAGATTAAGTAAGAACAACATGGTGGCAGAGAGGGATAGAGAGATAAAGATAGACGGAAAGAGGAAAAAGTGAAGTAGAAAACAAAACGTGTTTGTTTATGAATGCACCATTCACAAAGGCAAATTCCACCTAAGTAACTTATTGTGGCAATAAACCCTTTTGTGATTCTGAAGAATGGCAGGAGGAAGGAAAAACAATAAGCGAGGAAAAGGTTGAAGAGGAGGAGAAGAAATGAAGACGGAGAGAGAGAGAGATTACATTTGAGGAGACAGGAGGCAGAGGTGGGGAAACATGGAGGGAGAGGGGGCGGAGGGAAGGACTAGATAAAGATGTGAGAGGACAGAGAGGTGATGAATGGAGACTCAAACTGTGTGGATCCCTTCAGGAGGGGGGGGAGAGATGATTCACAGTCCTGCAGGGTTTAGTTGAAGAGGATGAAAAATGAGGTGGGTGAAAAGTGAAGAGGCAGACTTTCTGATAGACTGTTACAGCAAAGGCCAGACTGAGACAGTCAACAGCGTCGGACATTTGTTCAAAAGCTGAAATGGACCTATATTATCTCTGCTGTAGTGTGTCCTTACCCCCATCTGATATATAAATATATATTCAGTGTCTTATTGGCAGCAAAGTCATGCATTGAAAATGTTACTTAAGTAAAAGTATGTCAGTATCATCAGAAAAAGTACTCAATGCTGAAAAATCCTCACATTTTAGAAACTGGAAACGATAAAGCAATGAAAGCTTCAAAAAGGGGTCAAAACATTCTGTGTTTAATGGTTTAATCATGTCAGCTGTACTTGTAGGCCATTTTGTTGTTAGCTAGTTTAATTTAGGTGCCCTGCCACACGTATTACTTTGTTGTAATGTCTGAAGTTCTACCGTGGACTCTGTAACATTTTTTGTGGAAAAAAATGCCTTGGTTACCTTGTTTCAAGCCATTCTAATGTGGTATAGAAAGCCTGCAGGAAGACTCAGCTCGATTTGTGCCAGTTCTCATTAATATTCAACGAGCTAAGCAGCTTGACTCTGATTGGCTAAGAGCTAGCCAATGAGAGCCTGGGTATCAGCATCCTTTACCCAGTGCAATTGGGTGAGCTCATGAATAGTAATGAGCTCAGGCAACATGATGTCAGACTGACCAGCTTTTGTAATTGGCCTGATTTCTCTCCTTACTTCTTTTCAGTGGCTAGAGCTGACAGAGGAGGTAGCAGTTCATTTTCACATTCACCACATAACACAAACACATAAGGACCTAACATATTTTAAAAAAATGCAAGTAAAAACGGTTTTGTGTGGCAGGGCACCTTTAGCAAAACATCATATGGTATAAACTCCATGCGTTTCATATTATATATCTCTGACATGTAGCGGTAGTAGTTTTCCTTGGATGAGGATGGCACCTAAATCATGGTTGAAGCTGTCGCGGTGGTCATGCTGCTCCCCCCCCCTCAGTGCCCGTCCTGCCATGCCAACTACTATACTACTATTATTTCTAGTCATAGTTCCATTATCTTTATTGTGACTATTATTGCCACTGTTCATCACACCCCCAACCGGCACCATCAGACACCGCCTACCAAGAGCCTGGGTCTGTCCAAGGTTTCTCCCTAAATAGTTTTTCCTTGCCACTAAATGCTTGCTCTTGGGGGAATTACTGGAATTGTTGGGTCTTTGTAAATTACAGAGTGTGGTCTAGACCTACTCTATCTGTAAAGTGTCTTGAGACAACTTTTGTCTTGGACTCGTTGATATTTGGACTATGCCAAATATCCTAGTTGGTCTCGACCGACTCCAGCTCTGTTGTTTTTTCTTTCAAAACAAAACCATTCAGAAAACAGGTATTGGTTTACACCTGGCTGCATCATATACCTCAATCATCAGGTATCAATCATTTTCATTTTGGCCACAGACACAATGTCAGCGAACACTTTGTACTCTGGATTCTTCAGGACAAGTAATAAGTTCAAGAACGGGAACATGTCAGTTTTATAGTGACACCTGTGTTGCTGTTATTTGTTACATTTTCGATCGGCAGTCCAGAATGTTCTTGTTACACCAGAATGAGAACTGTAGACTCAACATCTACAGTAATATGGAAAGTTGCACTTCAGCTTTATGTGTCTTTTCTGTCATGTTTCCACAAGGAAATCCACTGGAAGCTTTATGGCATGAAACAGGTAGAGGGAGCAGATGGAGCTTAATCTTTCACTATCTCGTGATAAAACAAATAAACTACCCATGTGAGTTGATTTCATGCAAGTTCAAGGGAAATGTGCTTTTAATTAGGTTAAAAACCGCTGGCTACCACTTATCTCCGCTATAGTGTCTCATCAGTTCACCAACATTGTAGAAAGATATCTGGTTTAAACTGACCGTCATGTTGTCTTCATGTTTAAAATAGCACCCACGGTAACTTTTTAAAGTGTGAATTGTTACATACAGTAAATTACCACAAAAAGGACTTGGTGCGAAAACCTTTGACAGTTTTGTCAATTATCTCGACTCAAAGTATCCTGATTAGCAGCCGATAAACAGGCCACAGGTCATTGGTCTGTCCCTCTCCTGTAATTGGATGGGCTTTGGATTTATCCATTGAGACACGGAGCACCATCAACCTTATCCAAACTCATCTCACACATGGTTACACCCGTGCCCTCAGGACAATAGTGTGATGATGGGTACTATGATGGCCTAGAGGGATTGTGGACTCAGACAGGAGATGGTCCAGGATAGTACGGTGTGGACAGACTTCATGAAATATTTGCACAAAGACAGTAGGGCAGCTTGTTGCACAGAAACAAAAAAGTCCCAGTAGAATCAACTGATTTTTTGTTTGTCTTCTTTTGTGCATTGTACAGCCCCACCCCCGTGTCCAACCATCCAAGCACATTTACAACTAATTAGGTGATGGATATATTTAAAACAATTCAATTAAGTTTTCATTATAGTATCAAATTGTAGGTCTCAACCACACTCTATAATTTACCCAACAATTCCAGTAATTCCACCAAGAGCAAGCATTTAGTTCCACAGTGGCGAGGAAAAAACCTCGGGCAGACCCAGGCTCTTGGTGGGCTGGTGTTCGACGGTGCCGGTTGGGGGTGTGATGAACAGTGGCAATTATAGTCATAATAAAGATAATGGAGCTATGACTAGAAATAGTAGTTGCAGTAGTTCATGGCATAGCAGGGCACTGCAGGGTGTAGCAGGATGTAGCAGGGCACTGCAGGGCGTATTAGGGTGTAGCAGGGCTTATCAGGTTGTAGCAGGGCATAGCAGGGTGCCAAGCAGGACCACAGGGGATGAATGAGTTTAAGGTCAGTAAAATAAGAAATGCATCTGTTAAAGCTCACAAAGGAGAAGATTGTAAATGGGAAGACCTGCAGCCATGTGCTGATTTAAAGGTGGTTGCTGGGGTGGCCAGTGCCACAGTCTGATTGGCTACTCTAGATGCCACTCCACAATGTCTGCCACGTCATTGGCTTCCGCCTCACTGTGGGGCGGTTTGACCAAGCTTAAACATGGCTGAACACATCTTAGCAGAGCAATAACGCAAACGCTATTTCTGGTGTTTAGTTGCAATGGATTCATAGTCCTTAGCTTCTTGCCTATTAAATGAGACCAGTTAAAAGAATATAGCCTTATCGTTGAGGAGCTATTCCTGATTCATAAGTTTATGCTAGTTTAGTCATTTTCTAGGGGATAGGGATATTAGGCTAACCCCCATTCTCCACCGGGTGACGTGTGCCATAAAATGTTAGGAATGTATGTTTTTACCTATAATTAGTAGAATATTAAAGCATGTAAAACTGCATTTGCCCACATTACCCAGCCATTGTGGCCACCTCTAGACATGCCTTTGCCACCGCAGTAAAAAATTCATAGAACCGCAACTCGCTGCAGCTGAGTTTATCTGAAGGCACTGACACTATTTCTGATCTGATTCTTGAAAGATGACTTAAAATATTAGTTGAAGAAAACATATTTCAGATCTTGAATTATAAGATCATAAGCTCTTCCTGCAAAAAGGAAGCACAAATGGGAAGAAAAGGCAGTGAAGTCATGCTGTTAGCTTTACAAATAGTTCAGTGACTGAATTTAAACATTTTTAGTAACTCCAGTATTGCATAAATTAAAAGCCTGTAGCCCGACATTTTCCTCCTGCTTCCTCTTATTGTCAAACATCCTCTCCCACACTGATACCTCCTCAAATTGAAATCTGCTGGCATGCTGACAACAGTGGTGCAAATGTTGTCAGCCGCCTCTCCCAGATCCTCAATCACTGACGCAAAACCTTCTGCTGCGCTATCCAGTCGGCGATGACAATCACTTTCGGCTCTCATTTGTATAAATTTCCATGACCTTCTTCCATATCTTGCTGTCTTGCATAAAAATATCCTAAAATAAATGAAGCCACATGTAATTGTGCCGGCAGAAAACTTCAGTGAGTGTCCCAAAGTAAATTATCACAAATGTTTTTCTGACGTTGCTTGACTCATCTGACTTGGTAAATCAACCCCCACAGTGTCAAATTAGGAGCATCACGCCAAGCATGGCAGTAACTTCATCCAATTAACACAACCCTACCTTACCTGGTGCAATCATGAATACATGCATAAATAAATAAATAAGTTAAACTGTAGTGAAAGTTTCTGAAGAAAACTTGAAAACTTTTTGATGGCTTTTTCCCAAAACTTTTACATCACTAAAAAGATTTCCAAAAACTGCAATTGTGCTGCTGCCTGTCTTGGCTGCAGCCAACATACTAGTGTTTATTGTTTTCTGTCTGAATATTTGGATATATTGTATCTTCATGCTTTGGCAACATTGTTATTGAAACTTGCATGCCAATCAATCCCCTTTGAATGGAATGGAGAGAGAGAGAGAGAGAGAGAGAGAGAGAGAGAGAGAGAGAGATGCAATCCAAATTTATTAATTAAGCACATTTAAAAACAAGTTGACCAAAGTGCGGTACAATCAGAAAAAAACAAAAACATAGAAAGAACACAGTGAACACAAAAACAACAAAAAGACAACCTTTTAACAGCAAAATGATAATAATATAGAAAGGCAACTATTGTAATGTGTTAAAAGCCTGTGAATAAAAATGTGTTTTTAGATGGGATTTGAGAACAGGCAGTTTAGGGGCCAGCCTGTAGAGGCCACTTATTACAGAGTTTGGGGGTTACTACTGCAAAGGAGCAGAGAGAGAGAAAGAGAGAGAGAGAGAGAGAGAGAGAGAGAGAGAGAGAGAGAGAGAGAGAGACAGACAGACAGACAGACAGACAGACAGACAGACAGACAGACAGACAGACAGACAGACAGACAGACAGACAGACAGACAGGTGGTTAAAAGTGAAGAGGTGAGGTGAGGTGACAGGGTGCTTTAATGGCTCCAGATATTACCCTGCAACACAAAGGTTACAGGTGTGTTCCCCTGCAGCCGCCAGCTCTTCATCAACAGCCTGGCTGCGGCCCCTCTGCCTGTCCGTGGCTAAATAAAGCCTCGGCTGTAATGCCTGCCGGAGTTGAAAGGTTTCGTGATAATGCACACTATTTGCCAGGGGACAGCAGTCAGCAATCATGAGGCCGGCCGGCCGGCAGCAGCAGTGAAAAGGCTGTCAAATAAGGAGATGCTGCTGACCAAGCACGCTTCCAGGTTTTATAGAAAAAAATCATTCATTATTTACAGGCGGCCGAGTGCCGTCCCTGTACGCACTCTGCACCGCTGTGTGAGAGGGAGGTGATAATGACTCTGTGTGTGTGTGTGTGTGTGTGTGCTGCTGACAGTGGCAGAAAGTGTGTCAGAATTGCAGGTGAGGCTCTAATGAACATCTTATCCCAGGGTGCACTCCTTCTCTCTGTAAAGTCCTCAGATCTCATTTCGTGACTCTCTTTTCAAGATAATGAGGGCAGCGTTACACCTTCTCTATGCATGACTGTGTGTGTGTGTGTGTGTGTGTGTGTGTGTGTGTGTGTGAGAATCACAAGAAGGAAAAGTCTTAATGTGTCCGTGTCAAGAAGGCCTCCATGGCTCTGTCCGTTTCTAGTAACTGAGGGTCCAAATGATAATCCTGGCTTTGTGAGTCAATGGGCCCTATCTTGCACTCAGTGCAATTGCCTTTGTACACCGACGCATGTATCATTCCTATTTTGCACCCGACGCACAGCGGCCTTTTCCCTCCACAGATGCACGTCGGTAAATTAGGGAATGTATTTGCGCTCCCAGGGGCGGTTCAGCGAAAAGAGGAGGCCTGTTCAGGCGCAAACGTTCCCTGGTGCTATTTTGCAGTTTCAGAAAACAATTCCGCCTCTGACCAGGAAAAACCTGGTCTAAAGTCAGTGGCGCTAGTCTAAAGTCAGTGGCAATGCGCAATGCGCTCCTGGTGGAGCGGGTGGACGGAGATGGAGTGGGGGAGGAGGAAGGGGCACAACAGGTGCAGGTGGTGCGTTTGGAGGCCCACGCTCCATGGCTGCAGCAATCCTCTCCACACTTGAGGAGATGCGCCCGAGAGGCCGCAGCAACATCGCCACCCACCCAATATATTACTTACCGCATCCCGGACAGCTCCCACTGGCGTGCGCCAGGCAAATCCGCCATCATAGTAGCAATCCGCCATGGAACAAGCGCGCCTGCTCTTAAAGGGAATGTGAGATGACGCTCTGATTGGTTATTTTCACGTTACGCCCAAACCACACCTAGCTACTTCAGACCAACCCCCGCCCACAAAGCTACTTGCGTTTTGTGTTTCATACTTGCGTTTCAGATTGTTAAAATAGGGCCCTATGTGTCTAAGAGCTGATCATGTGGTGCACCATACACATCACAAGAGAAGAATGTGTTTTTGGAGGCGAGATGCTGAGTGTGAACTGAGCACATGTTTCGGTTCTCCGTTGGACTGCAGCTAGCTGTCTGGATTTACCCTGCAGAGATCTGAGGAGGAGTTAACCATAGTCCTCAGAAATCCACTGGAGTTTAGAACGCCAACACAAAGAAAGAGGAAGGTGACGGACATCTGGCCGAAAAGGACATCTGGCCGAAAAGGACATCCGGCGGAACTTCCAGCAGGACCGGAGCGATCCTGGAAATTAAACGGCGTGGATATAGACTAGGGTGAAATTATCCTCCAGTCTAATTCATATTAGAGATTTTCCAATACCATTTATTGCTTTCGGATACCTGAGCTCGCTCACTCGCTCACTTTGTATTGCCTAAACTTAACCGTAATGTCCGCCGTACAGCTCATGGTGCTCTGTACCCGGCTCAAAGTCACCTATTCTCGGGCACCTGAACCACCAACTACTGCTGATACGACGGAGCACCATGCGGGAGCACCGTAGCTGGCTCTGTAGTGGCTAAACACATCTACTAACTGCAGCTGATATGGCTGAGCTGGGACGGAGGTCTGTAGCCAGTGTCACGAAGCTCTGTAGCAGCTTAAACAACTAGCAACTGCCACTCTGCGACACGGAGCTCGTAGCCAGCCACTGTAGCCAGCGGTCTCCTAGTTTCATACGATATCTTACGTTTTGGTGTGCATACATTTTCAAAGTACATCAGAGGAACCCATTCTTGAGAATGCGTTGACCAGGTACATATTGGTGCTGTAATTAATATTGTTAGTTATATACCGCCTAGTTTAACTAGCCCGTGTGAGCATGTCATGGATGAATGTTCAAGAACAGTCCCATGACCGTTCTCAACTGGGAATACTGGCCTGTGGTTTCTTTCCATATCACATGAGATGCCACCTGTTAAACTAGCAGCATGGGGAACACAATGGAGACACCAACGGGCCATTGAAGTGACACTCCCACACCGCTGCACATTTGGAAAAGGCCAACTCCAACAACCTCGCTGTAGTGGACACATTTATTGATGGCCTTTTTTCTACTTCAGATTGTGAGCATCTAAATGCATCCTTAATCAATATATTGTCATTAAGCACATTAAATTAGCAGCGTGCCTCATTAGAAAACAGTGAGGTATGTTCTGTGCTTGGAGTAAATCAAGGCTGCTGGCGTACTGCTGATATCATCACCATAAAATACCTTTTAAATTTTCCAATTTCCCAGATTGGTTTGTTCTATTACACTTAGAAAAAAGAAAATAGAAGTGGAGGATTTGATTTATATTGTGACCATTGGACTTTTCTACATGGATTATTAAACCACTAATTGTGTTTTCTGCTCCAAAGCCTGTTTCGAATGTTTTCAGATAGACAGTCATCTAGCAAAATTGTGCTCACATTCTTATTAATCTTTGCCTCCGACAAGCTCTATTTTATGAGCTACCTTGCATGATGTTTTCAGGAATTCTACCTTGAAATAGTTTCGGCCTTTTGTAGAATCTCAATAACTAAGTCTGGAGAAGTAACAATGGCGATGTTTTGACGGTGGATGCTTTTATTGAGTGTCAAGTCATCTGAAAGCAATCGTTGTCCTTGACAAAGGCCCGTCTGACGCTTCCGGAGCATTCTTTAGCCTTTAGTTTGCTTGCAGACCGTCAGACTATTGTTGCTCTGTAGCAGGATGTTGTTTGTCTGAAAGAAACCCTGCTCTATATTAACAGTTCTTCTGCCTCTTGGGGACACAGCTTTTTTTCTATATCTTAAAGTACTGAAAGACACTTTCATCATGTTTCACTTTGATCTGATTAAAGTGACCAACACTTGAGTTTCGCTGCATTTTTCCGCCTCTTACCGATTCCTGAATAGCCTTGTGTTGTGCTCTTGTCCTACAGTTTCACCACATAGAAGACGGTTACCTGGCAAACAAAGATAAGAATAGACAAGAGTGTGTGTGTCCTTGTTCAGAGACGGGGGAAAGAAAGGGTGTAGCAAAAGAGACAAATGTCTCAAACAAGACAGATTGAGAGGGAAATGTGACTGGCAGAGTCACAGCTGTGATCATTTTGAAAGTTAATAACCGTGAGACTGACTCTAATTGTCACCTTCATGTTTGTTATAGACGGTAATGGTCAGTTGATTTTATACTGGTGAATATATCTTCCTCAAGAGCTCATTTAAAACCAGGGACTTAATGATCAATTGTTTTATATCAAAATTCCAGTCTTCCCAATCTTTTTGGCACCATTTAAAATGAAAGAATGCCTACTTCTGACCTATTACATGTTATGGTATGAGTGTGAACGTGAGTTGTCAGAGTGACTTTGGCTTCGCCTGTAAAAGGCCGGAAGAAGTAAAACTTTAATCTCAAAGGTTTATTTTTATAGCACATTTTATACACAAATGCAGTGGAGGTTTCTCTAGGAGGCCAAAGGAAGCCTGGCCTCCCCATAAAAATATAAAACATTATTTAAAATATAAAATTTATTTTATTTAATATGTTAAATTATGTTTTATATTTTTAACTTATAAATTTAGTTTATAAATTTATAATTCCTACGGTTGTGTCTTTTACTGATTTAGCAATTTCCTTTATTAAAAAATTCCATTATAATTTTTTCTTCTATAGCTGGTAGAGCGAAACAGCGCCCCTCTGCCAGTGCGTGCATGGTGCAGTCCTGTCTGTGGTCTGCCTAGTTGTCAGTAAAATGCTACGAACGATCAAAGGAGGACAGTTTTTCCTGGCATCCCTTAGCATCTCACCAATCACATGCCTCAGACCAGATGCGATCTGCCCTGAAACAGAAATTGAATGAGAGGCAAGTCTTGGACATCAGAAAATGTTGATGCACTGAGAGCTACCCGAAGTAACGAAACATTCAATGAGAACACGGTGGAGACTGTTGGAGCACCAAACCAGCGATGCAAACGTAGCTGTCGGGCCTAGGAGGAATTCGAGCTAGGATTCAGTAAGGATGGCAACCAAGAGGACACGAGCTACATGGTTTTCCACCAACACCTCTTTTTCCAACTACTTGATGGCATTGTGCAGCATATGACACAACGATTCCAAGACATGAAGAATCTGAGTTTTTTTAATGTCCTGGATAATGCATTGTTCAAGATGTACTCCGAACCTGCAGGATTCCCGAGCCGTGAGATCACTCAGCTGGTTGAGACCTACACTGTTTGATGAACAGAGACTGACAAATTAACTGCAGGTCATCTATGCAAATGCCCTCTTTCACATCCACCAGCAGAGCTGCTGGAGATGCTCGTAACAGATGAGCTGACCACTGCCTTAACTGAGGTTTGCATGCTACTGAGGCTTATGCTCACCTAGTCTCGCTTTGCCAGACCCTCCTCCAAACTACATTGGAGGAGAGTCTGGCTACTCCACATAGCATTCTGGGATGGGAGGAAAACGTGCTCTGGCTTATTGGCGTTTCTTTAAACCAATCACAATCGTCTTGGGCAGCACTAAGTACCGGAGAAAAGCCGCAGTGCCGCTGCAAAATAGGTGTGGAAGGAACTTGTTTTGGTGGAACGTGTACGTTTAAAAGTTGTTTTAGCCGTGTAACAGAAAACTCAGATTGGACAGATAGTCTAGCTAGCTGTCTGGATTTACCCTGCAGAGATCTGAGGAGCAGTTAGCTATAGTCCTCATAAATCCACTGGAGTTAAAAATGCCAACACAAAGGAAGCCAAGGCATCGGATATCCGGCCTAAATGAGCGAAATGTGGCGGATTTTCCAGCCAGTGGAATGTCAAGGATATAGACTACACATCTGCAGAAAGGTACCTACCTCAGAAACAGCTGTGGACAACAGAGACTTGGCCACTTGGCGAAGATATCAATGGAAGCCAATCTAACACAAGACCTGAAGTCCAGTGGAGAACAATATGACAGAGTCACTGAGCGTTTTGACACAATGAAGGATAAGAGAATGTCTTTCCTCTACTAGTAGAGGTGAGTTAAAAAAAATATTGGACTCACACAGTGAATGTCTGTCCCGGGTCTATAGTCAGCGGCCTTTGTTGATAATATGATCATCTATTGTTTCATTGCTATTTTGCAACAGTTATACAGTATTCATTGTTGAATATATTGTCTGTGGAGCATAATCACTTGTTGTCTTAACCCTCTGGCGCATAGCGGTCACTACAGTGGACAGCTGGTTTTTCTCTATCAGCCGTTAGAATGCTCTCTGCTGCCCCCTTCCATTGGGGTTTATTCTGTGGTTAGTTGTTGTAACTACAAGTGAACCTCCTCTCAATCCAAGATGGCTGACAGACAGCCACACTTGTTGACCACTGCTGGGATATCCTGCCAGGGACCATGCACAGTTCAAGCCCTGTACCAGAGTTAGCTATATAGCTAATTTACATCTGTGGTCCCTGGGTGCCACAGGACAATGTCTGGGTGTCACAGGACAGTGTCTGGGTGTCACGGGACAGTCATGGGAGTCACAGGACAGTGTCTGGGTGTCACAGGACAGTGTCTGACTGTCCCGGGACAGTCACAGGAGTCACAAGACAGTGTCTGGGAGTCATAGGACAGTGTACAGGACAGTGTCTGACTGTCCCTGTACAGTCATGGAGTCAAAGGACAGTATCTGGGTGTCCCAGGACAGTGTCTGACTGTCCCGGGACACTCCTCAGGACACTACTAACAGGACAGGTCAGTTTTAGCTGCCACTGCTGCTGCAATAGGGCTATAGAATGTTAAAGTGTGTGAAAGTATGGTTAAGTGCTTTTCAAAGCATACAATTAAATAATTGTTCATGGATTTATTATTAAACTCAATTTGATTAATTCTTCCATTAAGTTTATACTGTTTATGTTGAGTGCTTATGCACATGTAGTCCAGTCTAGTGGACATGTCTGTAACTTTTTGAAAAAAAAAAGAAGAGTAAAAACAAAAAAAAATTTTTGACTCAGGCTTTCATAATTCATGCATCAGAGGGTTTAGGCTACTGTACTTCACTTTAAGACCGCACAGAAATGGCATTCACTCTCATGCAGTCCGTAGCTTGTGTAGCCTACTAGTACCACCTACTGGGCTATTACTAGTCTGCTGTAATGCTTCAAACACAACCAATTTGTTGTTTATGTTTAATGTTTAGCCTGTGTAGATCTGTTGTGTGTGCCTCTTTTATAGCGAACAGCGTTGTTGTTTCTTGTTGATTGCAGTTATATTGTTGATGTCCCCTCATAGGCACATACTTCCGTTTTTCCTACGTGTTGTACAGTATTTGGAGAGCGAAAATAAATCGCCCCTCGTGTTGTTTTGTAGGTTTAAATGCGATTGTTCCCTACGAATGGGATACAAGGGTGAATGCCAGGCTTTTTATTATTTAAATCTCTTACCTTTTTCTGTAATCATATATATTGATATTTCATTATTTTATTGTCATAATTTTTTATTTAACCAAATTGAGTAATTATTTTTGTTTTAGTTGTAGTTATTTCATGTAATTGTTTTTAATTGTAAATTAATTTCTAGTGACCTAGGTTTCCAATGGATTCCTGACATCTCCAGCACAAACTCTCTCTTTCCATGTGAAAGACATTTAATTTGTGATGTATTGTTTTCTATGAATGTGTGCAAACCCATGAAATCAAATAAATGAATTGTCACAAAAGCATTTCGTTTTTTGAATGCCAGTGAGAAGGGAAACATTTTGCTAAAGTTGGCCAACACATTAATAAAAAAAATTCAAACAGTAATTTCATTTGATAAGTCTACTGATCATTATACTCTTCGACTTCCCAAATTCGTTTCAACAGTCATTATGTTATCGTAAGGCAATGTAATCTCCATATTAAACTGGCTTTCTTGGTAAAATTGGCCATGCACCGCCACTGCACAAATGCCGTCGTCAGTAACATAACACATTTTGAAGTTTCTAATATTTCCCAATCATGGCAAAATATAAACCCTTTAAAAACAGGCATCACTTTATGTAAAATATCTTTGTCAGCTTGGGAACCATTGTTTTTAGAAGTTGTCTAAGGTGAAAGTTTCAAGCTGGAATTGTAGGAAAACACGGTTTATTTCCCTAAGGAGTTGGTGGAGACCAAACCGGAGCTAAAAGGAGGGTGAATAATCTGGTGCCAGAGACAAATTACTACAAATGAATACTCATGTTACTACGTATCTGCTGGAAGTATGCCAAGTCAAACTTTATATGGTGATAATAAATTAATTTTGTGTTTACACCTTGTTGTTGTTAATAAAGCTTGAGTCTCTGCGACCTAAGGTTACCCATGATACCCCTCTCTGGCATAATTCCAGCTTTCAGGTCAGGTCTGTCATGTTTTGCACTGACAAGAGAAGAGAGGAAAAATAACTAAAAACACTGGTAAGTCCAGTCCTGTTATCGTTCAAATTTTCATCTTCTGCTCGGAGGGAAAATGTCCCAGCTGCGTCTTTACCAGACATCAAAATTTCAGTGTAGCCATCGGGCCTAATCTTCCACATCTCGGTCTGTGAGGATGAGAACAAGCTCCTCTCCTCACAGATGTCCTTGGTGAATTAAACTGATAAGATCAAAAGTTTTGCTTGGTGCAGCTGTGGCTCCCTCTCCAGCGATGTTCACTTCTGAAACAAAGCCTTAAAGTGATGTGCTCAAAATGAAAGACAAATTCTTCAACCATTTTGATAATACACAATCACGGTTTGAAAGGACTAATTTGGATACTTTAAAGCGGGGTTGTACCTATAGTACAGTAGATGGCAGTTTGGAGAAGCAGACAGGAGTACCGACACGGAAGTTAAAAAATTTAACCGCTGGAAAGCTGAATATATCTTTAAATTGGGTCACTGATGTAGTAGAAATGTGAAAAGAAAATTTAAATTGGTGCCTTCTAGGCCGAGATAAGCCAGAAAATGTGTTTTTGGCTTATATGGATGAAAGACACCAAATCCCAGAATGCACTTGCTTTGCTGCTGTATGAGGCCACTCCCAAGCCACGCCTACCCTTTACAGACAGACAGTGAGACGATCAACTCAACAAGTGTGTTTTATTGTCATTTCAACCATATACACGAAAAAACGTTTCACTGTGGCTCAAGTGGTGTTACACATTTAAAACATGCTTTTTTTTTGGCCACAGCTGATACATTATCCGGACTTCTTTCAGCGGATTGATTGATAGCTCCAGAGTGAACAGAACTGTGTCCATGGCGCTCTGCTATGCATGGCAACGGTCTGTTATCAAGAAATAACAGACCGCATTCTACATTAGAATTCAACCAAGCCATGTAATAAAAGAAGGCTAACACATAGCTACTAGCATTAGCTCTTGGTGGGCTGTGGTATAAACATCGAGTATAAACACAGCCGTACATTTGTGTGGGATGTAGCTAGAATTGTAGGCATTTTACAGTCACAAACTCGACCAGCAGTTAGCAGTTAGTTGGATACAAATCACCCCATTTCTGCAACAGGCAGTCCGGGGTAACACAGCCCACCTCCACTAGTAGTCTTACCCGGTGACCGAGCAGCAGGCTGGATTGTCCACAGCAATATTTCCACAACAACACAAAACACAGCACAGCAGTCTCTGAACTCACGTTGGGAGTTTCGTTAAAGTTGGATGTAGTCCAGTTTGTTTAATGAGCGGACACTTGCAAGCAGGATTGGTGAATGAGATGGCTGGCTAGCGTTAGCTTTCCACCTCGTTCAACGCTCCCCACTGATGAGGTCACTTTACCGGCCACAGGAATCGAGCACTACCGCTGGTCTCCGTGCAGGCAAAGCTCGCGTAGTGTGTGGAGTATTGCGTCTGTAATAAAGCGTCCTGCATATTCTCCGATGTGTTCCAGTGTATCCCGGTGGTACACGTGTGTGGTAGTTTGAATGCACATAATTGTTGTTCTAAAATTTCCGTCGGGATGAACAGTTTCTGCTCCTGCTGAGAAGCTAAGCAAGGATTCAAGATGGCTGACACTCGTTTTTTCCTCGGCAATCTCTGGAAAAAGCCGACAGTCCAACCCCGTTTGGGCTATGCGGAAGTGGCTCCTAATACAGGCTGTAGTCTTTTGCCTCTGGGCAAAAAAGCCTCAGATGACGCAAAAATCATTATTTTGCGTCATCTGAGGCTTTTTTCCAGACCCACAATACAGAGATCTCCCCTCTCAGGGGGACATGAGGGAGTAAAGTTTCCCTTTAAGCAATGTACTTCTCCAAACTGGGGTGCCGTTTACTATAGAGTCACACATTCTCAGTCCCAGTGCATCAAAAAGCGGCTCTTGGTCAGGGGCCTTTGGCATTTTTTACTAAAAGTCTCCTTTAGCGTGTACTGGCGTCATATTTAGATGCAATGTTGCTTTCTAAAGTGATTTCCAGGTATGCTTTCACTCACAGAGAATATTGTGTTGTTGTATGATGGGCCATCTGGGACATTATTCACAATTACCTCACACAGTGAAGTGAAATGCTTTACAAGTGAATACCATACTGAAACCTCACACCCACACAACTGTAATGCTCTCATAAACACTACTGAAATGCTCTCATATACACTATTAGGAGTGAAATCCCGTTTCATTTGTGTATATGAGAGCGTTTCAGTATTGCGTCGAGAGCGTTTCAGTAGTGTTTATGAGAGCGTTTGTCCCAGATGGCCCCTCATAAGAAAGCCAACAGATCTATTTGGTCTCTAAAAACAATCCTGGCACCCATGTCCAGGTACTGTACTGCTTTTCATGGGACAGTGTCAGACCTAATTCTGGAGTATAAGGTTTAAATATCCTGCATCACGTTTAAAATGGAAGAGCTGTAGAACGTGCAGTTGTTAGATTTAGACGTAAACATTGAGAGTGCATGGAATGGTAAAATAAATGCATTAAATTATGAATTTACACAATTAGTCATTTTCTGCCATGCATTGCCTTACTCCGCCGATTGGTCCATTTTGTGCAGGTAGTAGAGTCAAATGACACCAAATGCACTCTTTTATGGGAAAGCGCACAGAGCCTGAGGAAGACTGCCTTAACAAAGACCATGGTACCCATAGATATAGGGACCGAAGTTGAGTTGGTGTGTGTGTGTGTGTGTATGTGTGCATGCGTGCGCATCAGCTGGGTTTTGTTGAAGCTTGTGTGTTTGCCGTGTCCACTCATGTTGCTCGTCGAGTGCTGCTCAAGTCTCTTTTTCTCTGGATTGAATTCTGTCCTAATAAAGTGGGCTTTTGTGTGTGTGTGTGTGTGTGTGTGTGTGTAACTCTCCATTATCAGCGTGACCTGTGGGACTGAGTGGGATGAATGAAGAACTGTTGGAGATTTACACGCGCTGAACAACTTCACCTTATTAGCTGATTAAAACGACATCTCAATGGTTGATAACCAGTTAGGCCATTTAGAAATGAGGCTCATTGGGAATAAAGTGAGAGTTAAATGGACATATGCTTTTTAAGGGTAATTGGGGAAATTATATATTACCATGGGGTTTGATTAAATCTTATCCTGATTGTTGTTGCTGGAATTTTTTGCCAGGCGCAATGGACTGAAAAATATGGATAAATTAGAGCATCAGTCCAGCTGTGAATGGTAAATACATATTTAGTTTTTCTTTTGAGGAAGTGGAGATGTCATGGGCTATGTTCCATTCAGCTTAAACACTCCCAAGAAACTCCAGGACATGGCTGATACATTTCCATGAAGTTTACTGGGAATTTTGTGAAACTGCAATACAGTACAATGAGATGTCTATATTATTAATTAAACCCAAATACACATCAACAGTGTAAATAGTACCGCCTAGCTAACATAGCAGTGTAGCCTATATGATAAACGCAATCAAGCTAGTAAAAACAACCAGCAGTAATAAACATAAAGCTAACTTAGCCTAGCACAAACAAATTAGCTTCTTAGCCGTCTCAATAATCTTACGAAATTAAAATAAGCAGTAACCTAATGTTACACAATGAGAAATACTTACAGACGTTGCCTTAGCAAAAAGGGAGAAGGAAAAGCGACTCAGAAACTGACAGCTGGTAGAGCTTACACATTCTTGTAGCTGATTACCACATGGCAATTTTACTTCCTGTTTCCCAACATGCACTGGTACTACGTTGCTATGGTTACAAAGCTAAACAAACCATACTGAACTGCTGAAACAAAGTAGTACACATTTTCAAGTGGCATGACAGGAGATGTCATTACTGTCTTCCATTTTGGCATTTCCAGGTGTCTAGTCTTACATTATTTGGTGGCACCTATGCTACTTAATAATGCAAGTAGTCCTTTTGTAAATCAATCTATATCCTTTGCTAGGGCGTCATTTCCAGGGAACTGCTTTTGTGTCCCCCCCCTCCCACTTCTCAAACGAAAGTTACACCCTTGATCCTTGATTGTGAGAGTCCGTTCAGCATATCAAAATTTTACTCCGTACTGTAGCCAAGATGGTCTAGATTGTTCTTTTCAAAAGGGGCCTAATAACAGATGTCTTTAATGAATGGGGAAAATGCAGATGTCTTGAGAAAACTGTATTTTATGGTCAGTATTTTATCGAAGGATCGAACACAAAAAGGTTGAAGTAGATCTAACTGGCTCATTACAGCAGCAAGCTCACTGAAGTTCACCATGGAGAAACGTTCATGAAACGTAATGCCGTGCACATGTGGACTGGCATCAAATTCAGAATGCATGTTGGATTTTTTTTCCGGATAGTTTTTCTGGCATCTGAAATTTTGTCATTGAAGAATTTGGCAAACTCGTTGGTGTAAGTAGCTGGAGGAGGATTAATACGTTTATTGAGAAGAGAAAATTTGGATCGTTGTCACGCTGTTCATAAGATCAAGATTTTCTAGCCAGTTTCACAGTTGTGTTGTGATTCAGGAACACAGATTTAAAAGTGTTGAATGTATCCTGTGTCTCTGACATTTTTGTCAATCCTGACAAAATCACCCCGAATTGGAGACCTCAGATATTTAGCAAAAGCCTGTGCTATGAACTCAGGGCATGTCTAACGTAAAGATGCTATCACTCAAGATACTTTGACCATTGTTACTTGGCTTTTGACCATTAACTTTTAATGTATTTCTTCACCGTTACCCAACTTTATGGAGGACAATACTAAATCACATTCATTGTATGGTCAGGTTTAGCATGAATTTTTGTCTCACTCTGTTCAATCAAATTGTTTACTAGTGGTGTAAAGGACCATAGTTGATCCGTGGTCCAACACATGGATCAACACTTACGATTCGGAATACATGTGAACCGCAGATTAATTGCAAAGTTTAACCATAATAATAGTGTGAAATATTTTTTTACTGCCGCATTTACTTAAAAGAGACTCTATGGAGGGTTGCCGTGAAAAGATACAGGCAACGCAATTTTCTGTTCTGTTCATGTGAACGGAGCATGTTAAAGTGCTCATATTATGCTCATTTTCAGGTTCATAATTGTATGTAGAGGTTGTACCAGAATAGGTTTACATGGTTTAACTTTCAACTTTGTTGTACTGCACAATGCTGCAGCTCCTCTTTTCACCCTGTGTGTTGAGCTCTCTGTTTAAGCTACAGAGTGAGGCATCGCACTTCTGTTCCATCTTTGATGGGAGTCGCACATGTGCAGTACCTAGGGAAGGACTACTAGCCAGTCAGAAGCAGAGTATGAGGTTGTGCCACGCTAGCATAGGTGAGCATTATAACGTGTGTTACAAAGTGACCTCGTTGGTCTCTGAAGTAGAGGCTGGACTACAATAGAGCTGTTTGGAGCAGTTGGTGAACAGTGTTTTCTGTTGGAGATGGTAAGTCCCTTTGGGCTTTTTCACTTTGTAAACCTATTACATGCACTAAAAGATATATAACACTATAAAGGAAGGGGTACAAGTCCTTTGTTTTCCCCAGGAAAGCGAACTCCGATCCCCGGATTGAACGCGCTGTGTTTTATGACAGTTCTTTCAGTAATAAATGGAAAGAATTTAAAAAATATATATATCGCCCCCCCCCCCCTTTTACCCCTAGAGTTTACTCGCCAGAAAGAGCCAACCTGAAGTAGCTGTAGCTTGTCAGCAACATTATTCACAAAGCTGTGTGCATGGATAGTTTCTATGTGACGGCTCAGACTGAATGACTAAAGTGTTTATGTTAAAAATGTAATCATTGTAATCCTCACCATACATGCCGACAGTCTGAATCTACTGTTCAACATCGGCGTACTTGTTTCCATAATCCCTTGTGCTGCGCGATTGAATCCCCTTCCAGCTAGGCAACGGTAATCCTACATCCAACGGATTGCTTTCAGAGACTCTTAAAGACATTGAAGAATAGGGCTGATGATGTCACCAGAGCAGAGCTGTGCTAACAACACTGCTGCAGCAGCTGGCGGCCGTGAATTGCATTGTGTGATTGTCATTGAGACAGGCTTTCCTTCAGGTGTTCTTCCCTCTGAAGACAAACAGGGCTCATACTGTGGCAGGATACAGATAAATAGGTCCTTGTGAATCGGAGAGGGAGTGGAGTGGATGAGACACAAAGAGACAAAGGAGAAATGAAAAGATGTAATGTAAAAGTAATGTTAATCCAGCAGATGTGGCAGAGTTGAAGGGTTATGTTTATTAATGATGCTTTCGAGGGGACTTGGTGCTTCTTGCCACGTCGTACAACACATTCTCGCTCCCATCGCGTCAAAAATCAACGCTTGGTCAGGTGCCTTTAACATTTGTTGTTGACGCAAATGTTTTTGGTGCGGATCCGAATCATGGCGCGGGTACACACATTATTTTTCGCTTTCGTTAACATTGCGAGACATGGCATGGCCTTTGCGGACGTCTTTTCAGTTCTTCTTTTAATCTTGACCATGATCACTGACAAAACCATCTCGACTCACTTCCAGTTGACAAAAGAATTCTCCGATCACTGAATGAAGCGTTGAAGGGCATCTTCCATTGTTTTGTTTTTTCTTATGTTTAACGAAAAAAATTTCATTCAGAGTTAAGTCACGGTGACTGGGCTTTTCAGGACGGCGGGCCGTGAGCTCAGACACATTGTTTCAAGCAGAGGAGCTGCAGCAATGGGCATTATGACAAACATAATATGTTTTTGGAACATAAAAGCATGTAACGCTATTCTAGTAGACCCCAAGAGTCTCTTTAAGCTGTCACTCCGACCATCGAGCGAGAGTAATAAGCAAAGTTCCCCATTCTAAGTTGCCTTCTGGGTATAAAACAGGTCGAGATATCTACCTCATTTATTTTAGTCAACCAGAAAAATGTAAAAATGCATCTCTGTCTGTGCAACAGGTAACCGTGTTTACAGCAAATACAGAATATTTCATGAACTGGATTTTGGCTCTTGTGAGAGAAAGCTACATTAATATGATTTGGTACACACACACACACACACACACACACACACACACACACAGGCGCACAGGCGCAGATTCCACAGCAAGTCAAGAATAGGCGCTCACACACGCACATTTGTGCCAGTGTTTGACAGCTCATTCAAGCCGACACAGTGCAGACCAGCAGTTTGAGATTCAAAGTGTTAAATTATTAATATTTGAAACGGAAAAGCACGGTGGATGAAAGATTCCTCCGATAGACAGCTTTCATTTGTCAGATTTCCTTCCTCCTCCCTCCATTAATGAAGAAGCGGAGTGAAGAGATGAAGAAAGGAAGGAAGGAAAGAGGACAGCATGATTGAGTAAAGTGAGGACATCAATTACGTCAATAGGACAGCATCAGCCGAGAATAAATCACACAAGTTCTATGGAGCCAGTGGTGGAATGGAATGGAATGAATGGAATGCAATGCAACTAAGTACATTTACCCCAGTACTGTACTTAAGTACAAATGTTGAGGTACTTGTACTTTACTTGAGTCTATTCTTTTCATGCCACTTTCTACTTCTACTCCTCTACGTTACAGAGAGAAATATTGTAATTTTTACTCCACTACATTCATCTGACAACTTTAGTTACTTTACACATTAAGATGTTTGCACACATGCAATTTATAAAATCTGATGTTTTATTATAAATTAAACGAGCCAATAATATAACGGCCTACAAGTCCAGCTGAAATGATGAGACCATTAAACACACAACTGTTTGGATCCTTTACCTCCTCTAAAATTGGAGGATTTTTCTGCATTTAGTGCTTTTAATTTTCATACTTTAAGTACATTATCCTGATGATACTTACATACTTTTACTTAAGTAAAGCTAACTGCAAGTAGTTGATATATTCCAGAAAGTAAACTATCAAATTTGTTTAGTATTGGTACAATTAAAAAATAGTAGATTTAAAAAAATATATTTTTGTTGTAATTGTTTCTTGTTTAAATGCACCAAGAAAAAGAAGTAAATTCCTTGTGATTCTGAATTCTTCCATAGTCGTAGGCCTGCTGTGGAGTGAATGTAATGAGTCTGCCACCTCACTGCCCACAAGTTGAGAAGAAACCACGGTTACACAACATTCAGTCTGTTACCGTTTCCCCCGGAGACAGGGAGGTTGATCTTGAAGCTTGCCGCTGTCATTATACCCTACACCTTAATGAAGGGTGCTTCATTCGGTTACACTCACCACAGGGTGGGAGGGTGTATGGGCTGCTTCCTCCACAGCGCTGCGGAGGAGGGTCTGGCTAGTCCACACAGCATTCTGGGATGGGAGAAAAACATGCTCTGGTTCAGGGGCGATTCTAGGATCAGACCTTTAGGGGGGCTCAGCCCTAAAACCTGCTAAGGGACTGTTTGTTATTTATTCCAGGGGCCACCGGAGGAGTTTTGGGACCTTTAGTCAAAATAGACATGACCCTCCCCTCGCCAGTATTAATTTTCCTATGACCCTCCAAAACGATTTGGAAAAAAGGCATGACCCTCCCCCAACAATGTATCGATACCTTCTGTTCAGATGTCCAGACTAGCAACAGTCATTTAATTTTTTTGCGTCTTGCTGCTCCCATCGTCAGCCAGGAAATATTTTTTTAATATGGACAAAAACATTTTTGGATGACGCTCCCCTGACCCTCCCCTCAACAAAGAATAAAAAGACTTTACTCTCCCCTATTTTCCTCCGGTGGTCCATTCCATAAATACCGAACGGTCCCTAAATCAGTAATTTCTAATCTCTTGATAATCTCTGAGCTAGGTACTGAACAACAACGTCAGCTACGACGTTTTATGAAACTATTAACAGTATGATGGAACTAAACCTGACACTTTATAAGTCACAGTAACAACGACCAATTTGACACAGTGTTCTAACATTCAGCAATTTTAGTTGCTTATGTTTCAATTTGGGTTCTGAAATGACCAACTTCTTCTCTGAGGACGACCAACATTAAACTTCACAACCGCACTCCTGCTCTCCCTCTGATAGATCAGATAGAGACTCAGCCAAAGGCGGGAGTCTGACACAACCTCCTCTGATTGGCCAACACTACTTTTCCGTTAACCTTTTCCTTGACTGGGTTACGGGTGGATAGCATTAGCTACAGCGACACAGGATATTAAACCTGTTTCAAGCCCTTTGAACCTGTAATTATTTGTCCTCTGTCACTAACAGACAAGTTCGCACACTCTAATTTGAAGCACTAAAATTGATGACATTTTTTTTTTGTATCATTATAATTTTTAGGGGGGCTGAGATGAAATTTAGGGGGGCTTGAGCGCATGCTCGCCAATGCTCTGGTTTATTGGTATTTCTTTAAACCAATCACAATCATCATGGGCGGCGCTAAGCGCCTGACACAATGACTGTGCCTCTGCATAATAGCCTCAGGAAGGAACTTGTTTTGGTGGAACATATAGAATAGAACACGTGAATTAGGGATGGGTGATATGGACAAAAAATAATATCTCGATATTTTTGCAGATTTTGACGATAACAATAATTAGACGATATCCTTTAAAATTCTGTTTTTAAAAGTTTGAGTTACTTAATCACTGATTATAATAATGGGCACAATGTTGAATGAAAATAATTCTCATTTATTTTCTTTGAAATGTAAGTATTCAAGTAAAATATTTAAAGACAAAATACGAATACTATACTAATACTAATTGAACTAGTGTAGGAACATTGAACTCTGAGTAAACATTCAGTTGTACACCTCTGTTGTAATGTAAATTATGCAGCATACAAGCAAGATGAAATCATAATAATAAACAAAGGGCTCTGTTCTGTAACATATTGCACACAACCATGTCCTTATTGGAAGCAGTCCTGGAGATGAGATAGGGTAGTGTCAGGCCACGTTTTGATAGTCCTTCTACTTGGCTGTAAAGTCCTTCTGACCGGGACTTATGCTGGGATCAGAAATAGTTGGATGTGAGCTGACTGGCCCAGGTGAGGTAGAGGCGCAGTTCTGTATGCTATGTTAGAGTATACATGGTCTAGTGTGTTCTTCCCTCTAGTAGCACAAGCTGCATGCTGGAAAATACTGGGGAGTACAGACTTTAAGGACGCCTTGTTAAAGTCCCCTGCTATAATATGTATCCCCTCCATATGATTGCGCTGGAGTTAGTTCACTATGGTTAGCAGTGAGCCAAACTTGTGCTAACGTTAGCATCGAGGGCTATGTAGACGGCAGTGTGCTGTTTTCGTAGTAAATAAAATGGCCTGTATATTACCGACAGGGCTCCAGGTCAGGTGAGCCGTGCTGGACAACGATCCTGCGGTTGGTACTCCATTCATTCTGCACAAAAATGCAGTCCTCCGCCTCTGGTCTTGCCGGAGTTATGTTCTCATTCTGCCGGTAGCTAGCTCGTAGTGCTAGATGCGGACAACAACCCACGCAGCGTCCGGTCTGGCTGTGTCCTCCGGGATGTTATGAGCCGCCTGGAAGGCTCTCGTAACGGCTGTGTTGTATCGTAGTCCTATACTGATTAGTTGAGTGTGGCTGTACTTGTATAAATATACACAGACAGGAGAGCTAGTAGCCGCTGCACAATAGCGCGCTGCCATCTTTGTTGACATGAGTGAATGTGTAGCGTTCCAATCGGTTCCAATGCGTGTTTTGAAGTGTTTTTTTCTAAGTAATTTAAATACTCGATAATGTCAATTTGCACATCGTTAACACAACAATGACGATATTATCGTAAACAATATATATTGCCCACACCTAACGTGAATAGAATAATATAAAATATGTGTATGTTCAAAAGTTGTTTTAGTCGTGCAACAGAAAACTCAGATTGGACAGATAGTCTAGCTAGCTGTCTGGATTTACCCTGCAGAGATCTGAGGAGTAGTTAACCATAGTCCTCACATATCCACCGGAGGTTAGAACGCCAACACAGAGACAGAGGAAGGGGACGGACATGAAAAGAGGGGGACATCCGGCTGAATTTCCGGTGGCAACGGAGCAATCCCAAAGTGTATATATAATATATAGTATAACATTGATGAATTTTGCCGCCCAGCTTGTAATCTGTGTTCTAGTAGATGTGCGATGTTTAAATCCCTCCTGAGGGGGGGAGTAACAGGGAACCCGAGGCTTTGATGCAAAAAAAAAAGAGCTGCAGAAATACAAAGTCAAAGAATTGAATTATGCGGTATAATCCATTTTACATGACATGAAAGATTAATACAGCCATGTGAGCAGAAAGCTGGCTGTGCAGTGCTATTGCTTGAGAAACAGAAAGAAAGGATACCGTGCAGTTTTTTAGGTTTTATATTGATATTATTGTTGCTGTTTGACAGAAGGGATTCAGTTTTCTGAAATGTTAAGTTTAAATATGCAAATTAGGCATTATCTTGTTAAATATGTGCTTATTTGCATACATTTCCAGAACAGAAATGTGAACATTGGATAAAGCCAGGTTCAAAATTATTGTTTCATTTTGTTAGAGTCAAATATTTTTACACAGGGAATTTTGGATATTGCTTTTAAAAAAAATCTATTTACGCTATTTTTTTAGGTATACAATGTTACATAAATCAGGCTATATGAATAATATATTACCATATGCCTGTGTAAAAACCTTCGGAATATGAATGAATGAAAATGGAAAAGTGTAGTGTATGTAAGTGCTGCAGGAGATTTCTGACTCAGAGTCTGAGAAAAAGTAATTTAGAGAAAACGGCCTTTAAAGATATGGATTATAAAATTCCATATGATTTGAAGACATTGCAGGTGAATATGGTAAATATTTTAACTAACAGATAGCATCATAAAACTTGCCCTGTTGAATACTTACATTAAGACAAGTTTTCTGAAATATGTATGTTTGAATATGCAAATGAGGAATTCTTTTAAGTTTACTTTTGGTGAATTAAGGAGAAATCAATTTTCACCATGTTTTTAGGTATACAATATTACATAAATCAGGCTATAAAGCATTTATTAACAAATGTCTCTGTTAAAACCTATGGAACATAGACAGAGATGCCAGTGGAACGTTTGGTGTCTAAGGTAAGTTCTACTGAAGTGGAGATTTCTGGCTCAGAGTCCGAGAACAACTCATTGTTTCCCTGGTTGTTTGGCTGAGTGATGTTATCTGCCAGGTGGCACCAGAGAAGAACACACACTGTGCCTGGAAATGGGATTCCTGGTCTCCTTTGTTATAGGCTAAACAATGAAATATTTCATTAAAATGCAGTAACTGAGCCAAATATATGAGTGTGAAGAGTGCACATGCAGCAGCTTTTTCTTTGAAAGGATGAGGCGAAATGAAGTCTGCAATAATGCTCATATGGAGCTTCTTCTTTTACTCTTAATAGGAATAAACACCCGGAAAGGGAAATTATGACAAAGTGGAAAAGTATAATGAATATTAAGGCTGCACGATATGACTAAAATATGCGATATGCGATAACGTTGAATATCAGACACAGATATTAAAGTGTACTCAGTTCTGCTGCTTTCAGTATTCAGCTAGAATACAACAAACTGCTTGTTTAATTTAAAACAAATGAAGGGAAATCGTTCCTAACAATATTTTAATAATCAAATTGAACATTGACTTGAATATAAAAGGCAGCACTGAAAAAAAAAGTGACAGTAACATTTTAAAATGCTGTTTTTCACTGATATTTTCTTTCAACAAACACAAAAAAATCCCTTGAGTGCCACTCGCGATGTCATCCGAGTGTCATTCGATAGGCAGCAGCCTTTTGCGATGTGTGTATTGTGCAAGTTAATATCGCGATGACGATGAAAAAAAAAATAAAAGGCTATATTGTGCTGCCCTGATGAATATCTGGAAACTGGAATTACATCAACTGGATTGCGAGTCAGGACAGTACTGTTATGTGTGTTGCAGGCTGACCAGTCACT
Source organism: Perca fluviatilis (assembly GCF_010015445.1). Classification (NCBI taxonomy): domain Eukaryota; kingdom Metazoa; phylum Chordata; class Actinopteri; order Perciformes; family Percidae; genus Perca; species Perca fluviatilis. Next base: position 6,162,631 of record NC_053116.1, read on the forward strand.
AAAACTGCCCAATAATCTAAAGCTGCTCTCAGTCCATGTTACCTTTGTTCACTGTCTGTGGCTTTTCATGCAGCGGTGGAAGAAGTATTCAGATCCTTTACTTAAGTAAAAGTACTAATACCGCACTGTCAAAATATTCTGTTACAGGTAAAAATCCTGCATTGAAAATGTTTTTTAAGTAAAAGTATGTAAGTATCGTCAGGAAAATTTACTTAAAGTATTAAAAGTCAAGAAAAATCTTCACATTTTAGAAACTGGAAACATTCCAAACAGTTCTGTCAATCAACTATCTGTTTAATCTTCGACTTAACTTGTAGGCTGTCATATTGTTGGGTAGTTTAATTTAAACTAAAACATCAAATTTAATGAACTACATGTGTTTTGTGTGCAAAACACTTAATTTGTAAAATAACTAAAGCTGTCAGATGCATTTACACGAGTAAAAAGTACAATATGTCTCTCGGAAACGTAGCGGAGTAGAAGTAGAAAGTGGTATGAAAAGAAAAGACTCAAGTAAAGTACAAGTACCTCAACATTTGTACTTAAGTACAGTACTGGAGTAAATGTACTTAGTTACATTCCACCACTGCTTTAATGTAATGGAGTAGTACAGGCTTGATTTTGGTTGCCCAACCTTTACCATCCTTTATTTGCTGATATTAGCTTGCAGATTGGATTTTTTTTCAGAGGATAATAGTCGCCTTGGTGTTAATGAGAAATCAAAAGAGAATTAGAGAGCGAGCTAAGGAATTAGCTGGCAGGAGAGAGAAAACGGAGCGAGAGAAGCATGAAGCAGTAAACCCTCTTTAATGGACGGCTAAATATTTCATGCTTATTTTGGGAGATTGCGGGAATCCTCGAATGCAGACAGACAGTGAATGCTAACAGGACTGAGTGTAACAGATGAGTGTGTTCCAGCTGCTGTTCGGGAATGGAAGTGGTCTTCTCTCCAAGAGAGACGAGATGCTCACTGGTATCTCTATTTCTACAGTATAAGGCTCTTAATGGAAAACTAGCATCTTACTTTACAGAACTTCTCTGTTACTCAGAGGGAGATTATCAGACTCACTCTTCTGACTGGCTTTTACTTCATGTTCCCCAGAGCTCGGTCTAAACTTGGAAAAAACGGCTGTTGTGGCTGGCCGGACTCCCGACAAATACTTTGATGAAGAAAACTCTTGAAGCCGTTAGATGGGAGAACTGAGACACGTCTCTGTAGAGAAGGAGCTGATATCTTACTCAAAACGCTTCTGTCTTATACCAAAGCATTACCTTTACCATAGTCTATATCCACGACTATCCACTTCTGGGATTGCTCCCTTGCCAATGGACATGAGCCTTTTTTCCTCAGAGGGTTAACACAAAAGAGTTTTTGTGTCTGTTTGTCCTGCATTTAGGCAGACAGAATCTGCGACCAGACGGCAACAACATAAAGTAGGACTGACTGGGCCTTCTTCAGGGTCTTTGTCTCATATAGCGATTTGAAGTCAGTCAGAGATGTGTGGGGAATTTTGCCACACACTTTAGTTATGTATTGCAGCCTGTTTTTGTTTTTAAGAGTGAGGGACCCAAACCAGCTCACAAAGGCAAAAGAAAGAATAGTTTCAATAAAACAACAATAAAACATCCTCATAAAGGTCTTATCGACATTAAAATTGCGAAGTTTACGATAAAAAAACGTGCTGGTGTGATTTTTTTTTTTTTTTTTACAGACAGCGTCAACTTGCTCGAAGGTGATTTTGTCATCTATTATAATACCGAGGTATTTGTATTGCTTCACTACTTCGATAGCTTGATCGTTAATAAGGGTGGGAGAGATTTTCTTTGTGTTGTAGTTTTAAACTCCGGTGGATTTCTGAGGACTATGGTTTACTACTCCTCTGATCTCTGCAGGGTAAATCCAGACAGCTAGCTAGACTATCTGTCCAATCTGAGTTTTCTGTTCCACGACTAAAACAACCTTTGAACGTACACACGTTCCACCAAAACAAGTTCCTGCCGGAGGCTATTTTGCAGAGTCACTGTTGCGCTGCCCAAGACAATTGGGATTGGTTTAAAGAAATGCCAATAAACCAGAGTATGTTTTTCTCCCATCCCGGAATGCTGTGTGGACTAGCCAGACCTTCCTCTGCAGCGCTGTGGAGGAAGGTCTGACAATGCGAGACTACCATTACCTTTTAGCATTGCTGCCCCAGACTCCTGGAACAAATTCCAGCATTTTCTTTAAAATCAACTCCCTTGTGCTTCTTGGACAATTTTGAAACTCGGATTTTCAACCTGCAAACTGCTTTACGTAGTTGTATTTTCTTTTGCATCCCTGTTACCCTCATTTATTTATCAAATCATTTTCCAATTCAGAATTAGTCTTATTGTCTCTCTATGTTTCTTAGGATTGTACTTTCTGTGTTGGTGTTCTGTTTTTGTATTTGTAATTTGTCTCGATGACATTGAAAAGTAGGGGTCGACCCTCTATGATCTCTCAAGGATAAATAAAGGTTGAATTAATTAATGAAAGTGATATACACAGGGGGGGGGGGGGCAGTTTGAATCCAAAGAGCAAAGCATCGATCTCTTGTCAGATTGACTGTTGAATGCCCCGTTTAGGGATGAAATGGATTGCGCTGAAGTGATTAGTACTTGATTTATGAATTGATCAACACCTTTGGATTGACAACTATTGACACGGCTCTATTCTCTGGACTCGTGACTTGACTTGGACTTGCGGACTGATGACTTGTACTTGGACTAGGACTCGAGGATATATAAAATCGGACTGAAGCAGCCCTTGCACCAGTCCTGCTGCTTTCTTTCTGTTGTGTTTATTTCTTTTGAGGACGTAGGTCTGGTAGTCTAGTTTTTCGCAGTTTTGTTTCTATGTTAGTTTAGACAAAAGTTTGATAGTGGGGGCAGACCTCCAGGCTCCCATAGTTTTGGTTACATTTTCGGTAGTTAATTCATGTGAATACAACCAATTTACTTTAAAGCTATAGTGCATAGTTTTTGTCTCCCCCATTACATGAGGAATTCTAAGTAATGACCACAAAACTGTTGGCGCATCCACACGATACAAGCCTTCCTATATCGCTAATAGAACAACGGTAACTCAACTCCTCGCGTGCTGTCGCTGCCATAAAGTTGCGCTCTTCAAAGCCAAAAAGAAAAAGACGTAAATTACACTTCCTAAATGTCTCTGTAACAGGCCAGTACGAGAATATCTATTCACTCAAATTAATCTACACAATGTTTGATACCGACTGCATGCTCAGGGATCACTTCTCTGTCCTTTTCCTCTCTTGTCTTGCCCTGCCGTGTTTGAAATGAGTTTAGAAAAGTCTTGGGTTCACAAAAGTAGCGTAATATGTGACTAAAAGAGTAAATACATTTCGCTGTTTGAGTAGTAGTGTTGTCAAACATTGCGTCTTTTTTCCTCAGAGGGTTAAATAGAGATGTTCTGATGCCGATACCAGTATCAGAAAAGCCTGCGATACCGCCTAAAATGCTGGTATCAGTATCAGCAAGTACTGGAGTTAATGCATCGATCCGATACCTCGTAATTTAGCCCCGAAGACAATCTAGTTCATTTATTTATTTATTTCATAATAACAGAAAATTCTGTGGCGTTCATTGTTTATGTTTGTTCATGTTTAACCTGACAACAAAGATAGCCATACTATCACATCCATACAGGGATAGTAGTATATAGGCAACGTTACGCAAGTTCAGGTGTCAGAATCAATATCGGGAAGCATAAAATGATATCGGACCATCTCTATATTTAAAAAAACACTATATAGGGAATAGTTAGTCAGTGAAGGAGGGAACATTTTGGAACACAGCTCTAGAAAGACTGTGGAGAGAAAGAGACAATATGTTCTGGGGGAGATAAAAGGACAGATATACATATACATATATAGATGTACAGGCTTTGGCTGGGTAGACCGGGTCCCTGGTGCAAAGAGAGAGGGGGGAAAGCTGAACAGCCATGAAATATTCTCTCTGAAGACTGCTAGTCTTCAGTATGCAGATAGAGGGAGGGGAGGAATGTGAGGGTGAGAAAGAGCTGGGGGAGGACAGGAAGGCAGAGAGAGAAGAGGAGGATTGGGAGGGAGGAGATCGCTACAGAAAAGCATTCATACCACAAGCCGTGGAACTCTTCCCCGCTGAGTGTGAGACACTCTCATCTATCAATCTATCTATCTATCTATCTATCGATCTATCTATCTATCTATCTATCTATCTATCTATATACAGTACAGTAGATAGATAGATGGATATATATATATATTCATCTATCTATCTATCTATAGCTATGCATCTATCTATCTATCTATCTATCTATATACAGTACAGTAGATAGATAGATGGATATATATATATTCATCTATCTATCTATCTATCTATCTGTAGCTATGCATCTATCTATCTAGCTATCTCTCTCTCTATAAATCTGTCTAGCTATCTATCTGTGTATCTCTCTCTCTCTCTCTCTCTATATATATATATATATATATACAGTAGATATATCTATATATATATATATACAGTACAGTAGATAGATCTATATATATTTATATATATATATATACACAGTACAGTAGATAGATGAATATATATATATATTCATCTATCTACTGTATCTATTTATGCATATATCTATCTATCTATGCATCTATCTATGTGTCTATGTAGATGAGGAGCGAGGGAAGGAGGACTAGGGATTGAATGGAGAGAGGATTTTGAGGTTGGGGGAAGGTAGATAGAGAGAGAGAGAGAGAGAGAGAGAGAGAGAGAGAGAGAGAGAGGAGAGAGAGAGAGAGAGAAGGTGGAAAGAAGCTGAAGAAAAAGTGAGGAAGGGATGGAGAGGAATGGGAAGATGCTGAGAAGGGAGGTGAGAAGTGGGAAAAGAGGGATGGGATGAGAGCGACAGGGCAAAGGGAGAAACAGAGAGAGGAAGAGCCAAGAAAGAGAGGACGAGACAGAGGCCTGTAATAAAATAGCCCACCTAATTAACCCTTGTGTTGTCTTCCTGTCGACCAACAAGCAACTTTTGGTTTTATCTGGGTCAAAATTTTAAATTAAAACTTTTTAGTCAACGTTTTGGTCGTCTTTTTCCAAAGTCACAAAAAAACACACAAACATGCACACAAACACACACACACGACCAGGCACTTAAACTACTTAGTGAAGCGTTACCTCACTTCCTGAAGATTACGCACGTGACTCTGAATGGGACGGGTGTAAAGTAAATCACCCTTTACTTTTATTTTCAAATACAACATGAACCCCTCTCTGGCTGGTGAAAGTCCTGTTTATTTGACCCATCCACCACTCTAATCTTTATGAGGAAATTTATACTTCCTCACATTACTTCCTGCATTGCTCCCGTCAGAACTACTACGGCCACTAGAGGGCGCCGCTACTAGAAAAGTAAACCGGTCGTAATAGCTGCTTTGACAAACTTCAGGGAGCGTTTTTCAGCGGACAGTCACATTCCACATCTTTGATTTGCAGCTCATCTTGATTATTCTTCGTCTGTTTGTTCATGTCATTCAGTGTTAGATTTCGTTTAGGCATCATAGAAGTATTGACAATATCTTACGTCAAGTATCGTAGAAGTACTGAAGACATCTTACATGCAGCACGGACAAAGGCAGGAAGGATGAGAGAAATGAGAAAGGGCTGAGGGCATGGAGACAGATAACACGTGAAGAGGAGGGAAGGTACAGAGAACTCCGAGTTAGAGGAAGTTAATGAGAGGGATGAAAGGATAAAAGACTGAAAGACACAGATGTTGAGATGCAAGGGAATAGATGAGTGAAAGACCTAAAAAAAAAAAAAAAAAAAAGAGAGCAGCGGTGTGGAGTACAGTGAACATTGAAAATGGGGATTTCAAGAGGATACAAGGAGGAAAAGAAAGAAAGAAAGAAAGAAAGAAGGGGATGTTTTAAGGAAAGAAAAAAAGGGAAAGTGCAAAAGAGCCCGAGGCCAAACTGAAAGAAGGGAGGAGGGGAGGGGGAGAGGGGGGGCAGGCAGAAACATTTGACTGCAATGCGTTTTTGTAAAGTTTTATCCAGGGCAGCTGAAACTGGGGGGGCTGTTACACCACCAGACACACAGACAAACATAAAACCAGTGACTCATTTATTCTCTCTATTTTTATTTGATTTTAAATTTAGGATTTACGTAACATTTTCAATGGATATTTAGAGGCTGAATCCACCTCAGACAGTTTTTACCAATAGGCCAATAATATAAGTAAGAATCTTTCTGTGTTGGGTGTCTGTGTGACCCCAAAATATCAAAGTATTAAAGAAAAAAAACCTGAAAACTACATAATTTTAGCAAGACAAGTCAGCAAGATGAAATAAAAACAAGGGGAGCCCTCAGGGCGAAGCAGGCGGTGGACCACAGGGCTCCTAACTGAGAACTGAACCTGACAGAAACCAACCGGCAGAAACAAGACAACCAAACACAGCAGCGACGCAAACCACAGGGTCACGTCAGGTTTCCCCAGTCTCGCTTTGCCCAGACCTTCCTCCACGGCACTACGGAGGAGGGTCTGGCTAGTCCACACAGCATTCTGGGATGGGAGAAAAACACGCTCTGGTTTATTGGCATTTCTTTAAACCAATCACAATCGTCTTGGAGCGGAGCCATGCGCCGGACGGAGCCACGGTGCCTCTGCAACATAGACTCGGGAAGGAACTTGTTTTGGTGGAACGTGTGTTAACGTTCAAAAGTCGTTTTAGTCGTGCAACAGAAAACTCCGATTGGACAGATAGTCTAGCTAGCTGTCTGGATTTAGCATGCAGAGATCTGAGGAGCAGTTAACCATAGTCCTCACAAATCCACCGGAGGTTAGAACGCCAACACAAAGAAAGAGGAAGGGGAGGGACAACCCGGTGGAATATCAGGCGGCACCGGAGCAATCCTGGAAGTGGAAGGTCATGTATATAGACTAGGTTTACCTGACCGAGACCAGACCCTCGGGGCGGGGGAAGGACACGTCCAACCAAACTGGAACGGGGCTTACTTGCATATATCATTTTGTAATTTTGTCACACATCTTACAGCAGAATTGACACTCATTTCATCTTCTGGAGACAGCGACTTGTGATGGTCTCACATGCTGTTTTTCACTTTCAACTAGACTTAGTTTTTACAATTCAGACCTGGAATTAAAAGGCCTAATGTCACCACTTCCAGCCACATGAGCACGGCAGGCTGCACGTTAAAATAGATAGATAAACACCACTGGTCGTCTTATATGTTAACAAACGTCTGCCACTGCAGGGTGCTTTGGATAAAAGCGTCCACCAAATGTCATTCTAACTAGGAATTTTAGCAGCAGCACCTCACAAAGACACCCTGGGCATTGTAATGGTACGAAGCAACTGCAGTGCTACAGAGTGTCTCCGTTTGTCATGCAGACTGCACACTGCACACTGCACCTGGCTGCAGATGCTTGATTGAACTTTGCGAGGTCTGGCAAAGTATCAGGTTTTGGGAGATCTTGCAAAGTTTTTCACAGATATGTGCTATGAGACTAGGTTTATTATTATTTTAGTTATTATTATTATTACAAGGTTTTTAACTTAGTACTTCCGGGTTTTTCAATGTACTTTCGGTTCAGTTCGGTAACATGGGGGAACACAGCCACGGATGTATTATGTTGACCCAAGTCCCTGAATTGCATCCACGTGCTGTGTGTGTGTGTGTGTCTGTGTGTGTGTGTGATTCCCTGCGTGGCTGATGAGCAGTTCTTTAAACACACTACTGTACAGTCTGAATGGTTTAACTCACCTGCAAACACTTTTTTTTTAGGAATTGCTAATACACCAGATATTGTTAACATCTCTCAGAATGGCAAAATAGTTCAACTCTTTCAGGTGTCATGTGCATTTGACTTGTTTAGGGAGGACTCTTAGTGTTCTAAGACTCTAAAATATCAGTCATTGCTATCTTCCATTGAGAACCTTGGGTACAAATGCAAGCTCAGTGTTTGGTAGTCTAGGTCATGTACGTAGGCTGGCGATCCGTGGACTTTGCATTGGGGGGCTATCTAAAACAGGGACCAAACAGTTGGCAAAGTACTGTTCAATCTCAGCAACTATAGGAAGCATGTTTATTTGGAAAAGGCGATGTTTCCTGTACCCTTAGAATTGTAAAATTCATAACAATGTGCTAATCTGTTGTAATCTGTTGGATCATTCAGGAAATTTGATTCCTAATGAAATTTGACTTGCAGAGGCTAAGCCCAAGCTTTAAGCCCCTGAGGTGCTGTTCCACGGGTAGAGTAATTGACGCACTTTTTACCTTTTTTATCAATGAAAGTCTGAGTCGTATTTGCTGTTAAAATCTTTGGTTCCCTTTATTTCTATGAGCTCTTAGTTGGGTTTCCAGAAAAATCACTGCTTGTATGTATGCCTGTGTGGTGTTACTGTGTTGGTGTGCGTGTGGTCAAAAACTGTATGTGCTTCCGGGTTGCACCCGAGGAACCAAAGATTGGTTCTTATTTATACCAAGGGCACAAATTGGCTCTTACATGACTTGTAATGTGGAATCAAATAAAGCATATAAAATGTGTGCTCTAGAGCAAAAACAGCATGTCTCAAGCTTTCTCATTTGACTGAACCTCTGTGTTTCTGTGCTCCCTCTCTCCCCAGATACACTAAGATGAAGACGGCCACCAACATCTACATCTTCAACCTGGCTCTGGCTGACTCTCTGTTCCTGGCTACTCTACCTTTCCAGGTAGGACTTACTGCTAACACACATGTCAAACTCAAGGCCCACGGGACGAACCCGGCCCCTCGTGAATTTTGATCCGACCCGCATATCAATTTAGCTTCACAATACATTTTGGCTTTCCTAGTTTATGTTGCTTTTTCCAATGTTTTTGTTGCTTTTTTTTGAGAATGTTGCTGCTATTTTTGATGTTTTTGGCATGTTCTTTGACATTTTTGGCACTTTTGTTTGCCATTTCTTGGCTAGTTGTGTGCCAAACACCCCAAAAAATAAATAAAAATAAAAGCACGTCAATAAACCATACATGTCTGGGCCCTGGATGTGATTCTTTTTTTGAATGAAATCAAGTTTGACACCCCTGACTTACTGCTACATGCGTGCATCAGATTACTAGGATTTCAAAGTATCTCCAGTTACTTTTTACTCTATTACTGTTTCTTGAAGTGGTCTTTAGTACAAAAATTACATGAATGTTTACTTATAATATAATAAAAAGGAGTTGTTGACTTCATAGGCTGTGTATTTGTGTTATTACATTATCTGGGTCACATGACAGGGATTTATAACCAAAAGATGTTTCCTGAGATTCATTAAAAACTTTAATTTGTTTAAAAAGTAATACATAAATAAATAAATATTTTAGAATTTGACTGAAAGAGACAATTATATTGTTAATCACAATTATTTCTGGCACTACTGAATTGTACAGCAACATTTGGAATTGTTACAGCTGGAGGTTTCAGGCTTCACTGCACCGATTTGTTCTCCACTGCAGCGAATGATCAACTGTCCAGAAGTCATATTTCAGAGGAGATGGAGTTCTCTGTTCTGCCTCCAGCTGTATATTCTGTGATCATTCTTTGATTTCTCCCGGGTGTTTTCCAGGGCACCGACGTGTTCCTGGGCTTCTGGCCGTTCGGTAACGCTCTGTGCAAGGCGGTGGTGTCTATCGACTACTACAACATGTTCACCAGCACCTTCACCCTGACGGTGATGAGCATGGACAGGTACGTGGCCGTCTGCCACCCTGTCAAAGCGCTGGACATGAGGACTCCTCACAAGGCCAAGGTAAAAAGTGACACATTATAAAGTGACACATGAATCTTTTTCAAAAAAAAACAAACCTTCACACCTCCGTTATGGTCCCTGGAAAGAGCGCTGACATCAGATCAGACGTCGATTGTCACTTCGGCTCACTCGTCAACTCAAAACATACTGTGAACTGACTTTGTGTGTGCTGTTGTCATCACGGGCGTTTCCAGGATATTTTTTTAAGTGGGGACCAAACATCTGTCAAGGGGAGGGGGATTTTAAATTTTTTTTTCAACAGAATACAGCATAGAAAATTTGATTAGAAATATAGGAAATATTGGATGGTATAGAAAAACACAATGTTAATTCTGCTAAATAGAACATCACATTCATTATTAGTTTCACTTGTTTTCATTGTAAACAAATTGTAGCCTATACTATTACAATACATTTTCTATAGGCTACATTGCACGCGTAACATCTGTAGAGCGGAGCGGACGTTCCAACACTACGCTTCCACTAAAGTCAGTGAAACTGACTACACCGCTCTACAAGCGTAAAAATAGGACAGTCTTCTATTTATATTTTTTTACGCGAGGTGTGTGCGGCCCTTTTACACAGAAATGGATCGTAAAGTGTCTATATTTCTTTTAAATTAAACAACCGATATACACGAAATGACTTAATGACTGTCAGTGAGCGTATTGGCAGTTTTATTTTGTGAGTTTCTGTTTTTATTTCTTTATTTATTGTTTCCCTCACCTGCGTCCTCTGATAACAGCTGACAGTAGATTGAGGTATCACAGCGCTGTGTCGGCTCCAAAAAGCTTTTGGGCGGTGGTGGCCTAAAGGTTAAAGAAGCGAGCTTGTGACCGGGAGGTCGTCGGTTCAATCCCCAGACTGACAGGATAACATCTGGGTGAGGAAAGTGAAAGAGCAGCACTTGTCCCTCCCTCATTGCCACCACTGAGGTGCCCTTGAGCAATGCCCTTAACCCAATACCGCTCCAGTGGAGCTGCTCAGTAAACCTGTTTGAGTCGTGACTCACTCGGATCAGTTGAGTCCTACTACAATTCAATCTAAAACGATAACAGCGCCACACACAAACCTCTTGCAACATTAGCTACTACTAGTCCTAGCCATCTTAGCTGCCAAAAACTTTGTAACTTACAATTTCGTAGGCAACAAGTCCACAAGTCAACTCAAGCGACTGAGTGAGCAGAGAGACAGTCCGGAATCATATTTCAGGGTGGGGCCACCCCCTGCCCCCATTCTAACCCCGCCCCTGGTTGTGATGTTGGGAAACAAAAGATAAAGGATAAACTTATTGTCATTATCGCTAACAGCTATGGGATATTACAGATACAGATGGCTTTATTTATCCTCAAAGGGCAATTAACAGACCCTCCAGAAAAACGCGATTATGCGATTGCATAATTCAATGCAGGGGTGGCAGTAGCTCAGTCCGTAGGGAGTTGTGTTGGGAACCGGAGGGTCGCCTGTTCAAGTCCCAGTACGGACCAAAGTACAGAGTGTGGACTGGTAGCTGGAGAGATGCCAGTTCACCTCCTGGGCACTGCCAGGTGCTTGTGAGCAAGGCAACGTACCCCCCCAACCACTCAGGGCGCTAGTCCAGCACTGGCAGCCCACTCACTCTGACATCTCTCCATTTGTGCATGAATAGGTCCTGAGCATGTGTGTGTGTATTTCAGGCCTGCGTGTAGTAATTGTAATTTCCCCACTGGGGATCAATAAACAGTATTAATTAATTAATTAATTAAACTAAATTATTAATCAGCCAATATCCGCATATGTATGCAGGGGCCGCATTTTTTTCAAATACACCGTACTTTCGCAGCACAAATTGCCGATTTCCGCGCAAAATATGCAGGGCTTGCATGATTTCATAATCCCCGCATTTTTGTTGCAATAAAGTCACATAATATATCTTAGCAGAAAGTTGAACAATGTTGCGTTTACTTCACACAACAGCAGCCATTTTCCCCTGTTGCCATGGGAACGTTATGAAGTGACCTAATTACGTGATGTGAACATCATCGAAAAGCAGGGTGTTGGGGGGGAATCACTTTTTTTCATCAAACCGCAGTTTTTGCAAGTTCCCGCAATTTCCTCACATAAAATTGCATAAATATCCCGCATATTCCATCGCATTTTTTAAGAAAACATGCCGCATAATCAAGGATTTTTGCCCACGACAATCACAAAAAAAACTCTGCATTTTTCTGGAAGGACTGAATTAAATTTCTACAGTCAACCGAACCATATATACACATTCATACTGCAAGAGGGAACGCAATAAAAAGGCATATGGGAAAGTGCGAGAAAGTCACGATCCATTCACAGCAGCTATATACACTATTTGAGATAATAGAATACCTAAACATCTGTACATCATTATGGAAAAAAAACATGATAGTTGCCAAGGAAAAGAACCATCCTGTCGAGCCTATAAATCCTGTTTTGTATCTAACTGTTCTCCACGTCTTCATCATTCTAAAACCAGAACACAACAAATGTTGAGGATGACTCATTTTCATTCCTGCCACCTAAAGAGAGGCAGATACTGTATATATTTTTTAAGATACAGAACGTAAGTAGGGTAGGAATTTGGTGTAAACAGCACTACTAATCTTGAAACCTATTTTTAGTAGAGGTCAAAGAATGAATGGCGGTATTTCCCCTGTAATAGAACTTTTGTTCCGTTGATTTGCAGGTCCACTCAGAGACTGAGGAAAAATTATTGAAATTATTTTTAAAAGATTTGGGGCTTTGGAGAAAACATTTGGGGCTGGAGGCCCAGAAGCCACCCCCCATGCTCCGCCCCCTGCTCTGATCTAAAGTGTACTTGCAGTCTTTACCTTTCAGACTTCATCAGAAAGCAGACTCTAACTAAAGCATGAGGTTACATAACCAAATAACTCAGATTTTCTAGTGTAATTTTACATGATTGTGGTTAAAAAAAAAAAGTGTCATGGTCTATTTATATATCTATATACGGGGCTTTCTGTGGACACCAGTTGTATAAGATGCTAGAGAAATGGGAGCTATTTCAGCAATTTCTTCAACAGACTTAGACGAGTAGACGTTCTGTCAGAATCCGAATCAGAAAGGAGTTTATTGCCACAGTAGCTACCCTACGTGGAATTTGCCTTGGTGATATGTGCATACATACACAAACAAACATATTAAACATTAATAAGAAATAAACAATAAATCAGAAACATGAAACACTGTGATGACAACTTAAAGGGTAACTACCGTTTTTGTTCAGCCTCTATTTTCCTATGTTTTTGTCACTGATAAGAACAACAATCTTTGACGTTGGTCCAGTATTAAGCGAGATCGCTGCAGTCGGCAGCGGTGAAACAAGCTACAATGTAAGTTAATAGGGCAATTGTCCAGCTTGCATTTACCTTCACAAAAGTGCTTGTTTTGCCACAGACAGGCTCAGTTCAATATTCTAAGTGTCTGACAACGTTATGGAAAGGATTTCTAACTCTGTTAAAGAGTAAGATCCTTTTTTTAAACAAAAACATCCGTGAAATTGAGTTTGCTAAACCCACCAGACTCCATGTAAATAAACAGTCGTTTTAGCGTCGTAGAATACACTTCATTCAAAGTCGACAGAAACAAAATGAAACTATGAAAAGCAGTTTTGGATCGTCTTTCCACTTTTCCCACCATCACAACTCTAGTTTTGGTTTAAATAAACATAGAGTTTACCGGTTTACATGTAAAAATATGTTGGCTCTATGCACGCTAAAAGTATTGTTTATTTAAATGGAGTCTGGTGGACTTAGCGCTTATAACCTCAGAGCTGTTTCTGGTTGAACAGAAAGGTCTTAAAGAGGTTTCAGAAAGGCCTATCTCTGTAGGGATCTTTTCCATAATGTTGTCAGACACTTTTATATTAATCTGAGCATTTCAGTGACAAAATAAAACACATTTAGTGGGAGTAAAAATGCCCATTTGCCATTGCAGCCTGGTCTGTGGCTGCCCGTTACAGCGTTGACGCTTAATACTGGACCAATTTCAAAAGATTGTTGTTCTCATCAGTCACTTACACACAAAAAAGCATAGCAAAATAGGTTCCTGGTTTAAAAAACAAACAAAACGAAATGACCCTTTAAGAAATGCCTTTTGAAATGCAGCTGACTACATGGCAGAATGATAAAAACAATTGGTCAAAGGAATCTGCAGTTCACCATCACGTCATGTGATCATGTGCTCAGGTGGTGAATATCTGTGTGTGGGTGTTGGCCTCGGCCTTTGGCGTCCCAGCCATGGTCCTGGGAAATGTGGAGGAGGAACAAGAGCATAACAGTAAGTTATTCACACACACACACACACACACACACACACACACACACACACACACAGTACATAAGTACATTTAGCTCTACACGTAGGGTAAAGGACAGGTAAGTTATTGACAAAATGCATTGTTCAAAGAATCAGGTAAACAACAGCACATATAAATCATATAGAAAACATATTGTGAATAAAAATACATGAAAAAAACAACCGATAAATTACATACAAAATATAGTTAAAGAAAAAAAGAAAAAAAACAGTAGGCATAAAAAATACATTTGGCATAAAGAATAATGAAATGAATTAACCCTCCTGTTATCCTTGGGGTCAATTTGACCCCATTCAATGTTTAACCTCTCTAAAAAAGTGCTTACCATCATTTTTTTTGCTTCATATTGAATGACTTTTCCTAATTTAATGGGGACAACTGGGTAAACATAAAATTAACATGATGATTTATTTTCAATGTCCTGTATGCATTTTGTACGCATCGGTGTTCCTTGGCGTCAATTTGACCCCAGGCTGTTTTAGCTGTATAAAACATAGAAAATATGAACATTTTACACAAATTTGCTGAGATTGTTTTAGCTGATATTGAGGTCACTTTCTCATGCAGGTTGTTGCAATTTCACAATCTTCAATTCCACTCCCCCCACCCTACACATGCACACACGCACCCACCCTCTATGATGTTGTTGTCTGTTGTTCCCGCACTCTGAGGGAGGGAAAATATGATTCCCGCACTCTGAGGGAGGGAAAATGTTGTTCCCGCACTCTGAGGGAGGGAAAATGTTGTTCCCGCACTCTGAGGGAGGGAAAATATGTTTCTCGCAGGGATGGTTTGCATCACATGATACGCAGGGGAGGGGCGAACATATAAAAGCTCACACGCAGGCACCGCTGCCTTCTAAACCTTTTCTCTTGGAAACTCACTCGAAACGCAAGAAAAGGTTTTCTGTCAGCAAAGTTTGTTCACAACTCTTGGACAATGAAAGTGACATAGAGGAGAATGTGTCCGAGACTGAGGATAATGTTGAGGAGGACCCTGATTATGAGGCATCCTCCTCTGAAGACAATGAGACTCTTGGGGTTGACCCTTCTGTTGTCTCTCAACCAACAGCACGTTACACACGTTACCTTCCAAAAATGGAAAATTATTATAATCCCTCTCCCCACTTGAACGACAGGGTAGACTTAGTGCTGCTAATGTGATAAAAATGATTCCAGGCCCCACCAGATATGCTGTCAGCCATGTCCACGACATAAAATTAGCATTTGAGCTTTACATGACACCATCAGTTGAAAAAGCAGTTGGAAAGATGTGGATGTGACAGACCTCCATGCCTACATTGGGTAGCTCATTTTGGCAGGAGTAAACAAGTCAAAAGGTGAAGCAACACTGGAATGCTGACACTGGAAAGGCAATATTTCCAGCCACTATGTCTCTGAAAACATTCAATGTTTTCTCCCGTGTCATCCGCTTTGATGACAGAGAAACGAGGCAGGGCCGACGGGACCGCGACAAATTGGTCGCAATACAGGATCTATGGGACAAGTGGGTGCAACGATTACATTGCATTTCGTGGCCGCTGTCCCTTCAGACGATATATACCTTAAAACACCAAAAATTCTTTCTTTTCAATTTAAGTTGAATCAGGGAGATTTTGTAGTGATTTTCATGTTTCAATAGTCACGTAATAGGTATTCTGTGTGTGTGTGTGTGGGGGGGGGGGTAGGGGGGCTGTCAACATTTTCTATGCCAGGTTAGCCTATCGACATAAAAATTTGGTAAAAGTTTCCTTGGGGTCAAATTGACCCCAAGGATAACGGATGTTAGTAAATTTGAGGATAACAGGAGGGTTAAATTTTCAAGAGCGCAATTTTCTAGATTATCATAGCAATTTACAACATCTTAGATTTAAAGAGTAGACAAAGTTAGTGGGTTTAAAAAAAAGTAAGACTCCAAATCTGTTCAATATCTTTTGGAAATTTCACAATCAAACAAAGGTGAGAAATTGTTTCTATATTCTGTTTACAAAACGTACAGGACGAGTCAATATCTGCATATTTAGCAATAAGATAATTAGCAGGGTATGTGTTATGTAAAATGTTGATAGGCCTACTGCAGTTATGCATGTACTGACCTTCACCACGTGTGCGTTTGAAACCCTTTTACAGCATATTCAACTCAATTCAATTTTATTTATAGTATCAAATCATAACAATAGTTATCTCAAGACACAGATAAAGTAGGTCTAGACCACACTATAATTTACAAAGAGCCAACAATTCCAGTAATTCCCCCAAGAGCAAAGCATTTAGTGCAACAGTGGCACCTTACATGCTGTACCCTACACGCATTCCACTCGTGACTGTGATTGTGTGAATTTTAATATCTAATTAATATGCAAAACGAGGTGTGATGTCAGTGAACCCATTTACAAATGTTGTCACTGTCCCACTTTTTTATTATAGCTTTAATTGCACAGCATCAGACTAATAGGCTCAACACACATTGTCGCACGGTGCCTCTTTTCCTTTTTTAAATTTCCAATCAAGCAAGCGCAGAGATGTCAAACTGACACTCCACATGGTGCTCCATGTTATGAACTTTCACACAGCACGTGCACCTTGATATCTACCGAAATAGAAAGAGATAGCCGACTCTTGGTCTCTATCGCCGAGCCAATCAGCAGAGGTCATGTTGATAAATTATGATATGACTTTGAGTCGGTCCAATTGATCATGTGATGTAACCTGTTGCACAAACTCCATGTAGCGTTCACACAGTCCAGATGCCTGAATGTTTCTATATGGAATAACTAGAAAAACATAAACATGCCAATTGCTAACATCATTTACATTATATATATATATATATATATATATATATATATATATATATATATATATATATATATATATATAAATACACACGAGTGAGATCAACTGAAGGAGGAAAATGGATTCAATCAACTGAAATCCGTAATTATACTCAGTTCCATGTGTGTTATTATACATACAAAGCAAAACCTTAATCCATTCAACTGTACAAAACATAAATTTGCTTGTGTGTGTATGTGTGTCGTATGTGCAGACAGCAGAGGAACACAAGAAAGTAGATGCAGCTTCACCAAAATGAAAACTGAAAAAGAGAACTATTTTGGTACAAACATTTACCCGCCCTGTGGCGGATAGCCCTGTGAGATTTACTGGCCAAACAGAAAATGTACCCACATTTGACGACTGGGTAAGTGTTAATTTCGGACCCTGCATACGTTCCTACAGCATAGATTCAATGCAGAACCAGGAATCAAGCTTAACCCACCCTGAGCCAAGCCTTGAGTGGCATTCAGACATTCCATTACTTCCAGTACTATGCATGCGGTGTGTAATGTCCATGGCCGACTCTCCCGAGCTGATGGATCTAATTTGTTGTTACTTTGAGCCCAGGCTGCAGCTGCATGATCCCAGATGAGAACTTAATACAATCAGGGTTCTGAATGTATTTTTCCTAACCATTAACTGTCATCATATGGAGACAACTTTTAGTCAATGATGATAAATATCAGACTACCGCTTGTTATTTCTCGTTGTACCCAACAGATCTCATTTTGTTACATAATTAGAGAGCATTGTATTTCATAAAACGTAGAAGTAGTAACAACATTATATCAGTATTTAATTATCCTATAAATAAATTGCTTTAACCAGTCTCTGGGTTTTATTGTTTAAATTATTCATGTCTTTGTTTCTACTTCTTGTGAGTGAAGGGAATATATTATGTTATATTAATAACTCTGTGGACCTGCAGCTGCCACAGAATACACAAAGAGTTCTCATTTTGCTGCTGCACGTCTAAATGTCCCACAGCGGTGGAAGAAGTATTAAGATCCTTTACTTAAGCAAAAGTACTAATAACACACTGTAAGAATACTCTGTTACAAGTAAAAGTCCTGCATTGAAAATGTTACTTAAGTAAAAGTATGTAAGTATCATCAGGAAAATGTACTCAATGCAGAAAAACCTTCACATTTTAGAGACTGGTAGAAGTAGTAGAAAGTGGCATGAAAAGAAGTAAAGTACAAGTACCTCAACATTTGTACTTAAGGGCAGTTCTATAGTAAATGTACTTAGTTACATTCCCCCACTGAAGGTGAAATGTTACTAATGATTGAACAGAATGATTAAATCTGCCGTTCCCCCCTTTCTGACACTCCTTCTGCCACCTTAACATCATTGTTATGATGAGTCTATCTTCCGACAACTAAATCTACTTTCTCATTGCTGCTTTTGCTCGTTTTATCTGATTCATTGCCCTCTCCTCCTGGAACGAGCTGGCGCCAGCCGTGAACGGAAAACCAACCGTACACTCAATTTAAAAGAGAGTCACCTGAAGTTCAATAATTAAATGGAGTCTGGCTTTAGGACGCACAACTGAACTCCATTTTCTGTAAAGACATATCAGTCAATCAGGCGCTCATCCTCTCCATGCAGGATAACCTCTTCTGCGCTGCTCTTCCACTGCATCATGGAGGATCTGATTAAAAGAAAGTTAATTTCATCTCCATCGCTCATCTCCCTGTTATTATAGGTTTGCACTTGTGTGGCAGTTTATGCTTTAGGACAGGGGTCTTCAACGTTTTTTAAACCAAGAACCCCTTAACTAAAAGAGCAGGGACCCTCTACTACATATATTGTATAAAATGAAGTTGCATATTAAATTGGGCCTAACGTGTAGGGCGGCCTAACGCCTTTATACATACCTTTTTAGTGTACAGAATAATAATAATAATAATAATTATTATTATTATTATTATTATTATTTAATAATAATGTATTAATCCTGCAAGGGAAATTACTATATTTTCACTCTGTTATTACACACATTACATTCATAAAGTTATTTTTACTATAATTGTTTTGATCGAGGTAAAGTAAACGTTTAACAGCACTGGGCTAACCCACGATTACGTTCGCCAGCTAATGTTATGTTAGCTATATAGATAGAAGGCAAATAAAATGCTAATTTAGTCAGCTATCCCACCCTGTTTTTTTTGCCTCACTCTCGCCACTAAGAAACTTCAGTCGGGATGAGAGCGGACAACAGCCCAGAGGACACAACAGATCCACAGTTATCCAGCAGTCTTACAGCAATCCGAACCCAGCCAGCACAAACTTCTGCACCGTGTGATAACGATGCTAATGGCAGTAACAGAAAGTTTTATGTTCCGTTGGGGAAACAGACCATATCGCCCCAGGCGTCCGAGTGTGGCAGATGGTGATGTGCTGAAATTCTCCCTCCTTTAGCGTTAAGCAGTCTTCTTTATAGTTACGTTTGACTTACAAATGGTGACTGTCCTGCAGACAAAAGGTGAAGGTGGGGAGAGTCCGAAAGCAACACCCGGCAACCATCCTATTAATGTAGGTGTATCCTTGGCCGGTATCTCCAGGGCCGTGGCTCAGCTCCGGAGATACTCGGCGGCCAGCCCTGAAGATATTTGGTGGCCAGCCCCAGCTGCAAAGTAAGTATCTCAGCAGGGCTGAGTAACGTTACAACAAACCCTTTTCCCCTGTAGTGGGAATTTGTCCGAAATAAGGCTCCAATTTATTAATTCCCGCGCCTTCTTACATCGGACTTAAGTTAACCAGAACACAAGGATCAATCTGAGATGAAGAGTTCAGTTAAGCAAAGTTTACTGAGTCCAGCATAAGAGTTACAACACAGCTGTGGGATCACAAAAACAGAGTCTAAGTTTCCCTAGCTACAGACATCAAGTCAGAGCCCGGTCCACCAAGTTGTCCTCCGAATTATGAGCTTATCTGTTCTCTCCCTCAAGCTTTTATCCTATTTTATCCTGTCTTCTTGTTTCTTAAGCAGAAACTGTTTACACACACACACGCCAAGGTCGGGGCCTCCGTGTGGTGCAACTTCCTAACTGTCTTTCCTGTTTTTCTGCTTATCTCTGATACACAATGCACCTTCTTTTCATCAGAGTTCACCACTTCTTCAATGACTGCACACAGCCCTTTTGCAACACAATGCAATTTTAACTGTCAGCAACTTTTATTCTACATCTCCCGGTGCTGAAAACATTCAAAAAGTGACACTGACATGAAATATATTGTGATATTGTGGTTTTGGCTGCTAGTTTCTTGCTCGCTAACTGGTCAACTAGCTAGCTAACGTTAGCTACCAATACAAATCAAATCAAGAAAACTTAATTACTTTATGTGGGGGAAACTTTTATCTATTTCATCAGAATGACATGAATAAACGTTAATAAACGTAACGTGACTAAAACTATAATGGATAAACCTATCCAATTTTATTCAATTTTATTTATAGCATTGAATCATAACAAGAGTTATCTCAAGACAATTTACAGATAGAGTAGGTCCAGACCACACTCTATAATTTACAAAGACCCAACAATTCCAGTAATTCCCCCAATGGCAAGCATTTAGTGCGACAGTGGCTAGGAAAAACTCCTTTTAGGGAGAAACCTCTGACAGACCCAGGCTGTTGGTAGACGTGTCTGACAGTGCCGGTTGGGGGTGTGATGAACAGTGGCAATAATAGTCACAATAAAGATAATGGAACAATGACCAGAAATAGTAGTTGCAGTAGTTCATGGTATAGCAGGATGTAGCAGGGCGTTACAGGACATAGCAGGGCACTGCAGAGTGTTTCAGAGCGTAGTAGGGTGTAGCAGCGCATAGCAGGGCTTGGAGCAGGACTGCCGGGACAGCTGCAACCATGATTTAGGTGCCACCCTAATCCAAGGAAACATGCTGGGCGAAAAAAAACATAAGGACATAAGGAATAAGCTCCCCGGAGCTAAGTTAGTAACAAGCATTTCTGGGACAAGGATGTACACAGATGGAAAGAAGAGAGAGAAGCTCAATGTGTCAAAGGAAGTCCCCCGGCAGTCTAAAACTATAACAGCATAATTAAGAGAGACAGGGTAAGGAGAGGAGCCTGGTCGGACTCTCCGCTGCCGGATCGGGCTGTACTGCCCTGCCTCCCTGTTCTTTGATTATATCATTGATTGTATGGTAGATTAATCAGATGACTATGAAGAGAAGCAGAGAAGAAAAGGGGTGCCATACACCCTCCCCCACCGGTCTGGCTGAACGCTGCAACTTCTCACTCCCTAAATATAAGCTTTATCGAAGAGGAGAGTTTTAAGTTTACTCAGACAGCGTCTGCCTCCCGGACCCAGACTTGATAGCTGAAGGATCTGGCTCGCATTCTACTTTAAGAGACTCTATGAACCACAAGTAACTCTGCATTCTGGGAGCTCTTCAAGATATCATGGTGCTTGACCATTTAGAGCTTTGTATCTCAGAAGAAGGATTTTAAATTCAATCCTGGATTTTACAGGAAGCCAATGCAGAGAAGCTAATACAGGAGAAATATGATATATTTTCTTAGTTCTTGTCAGAACATGCGCTGCAGCATTCTGGATCAGCTGGAGAGTCTTAAGGGTTTTATTTGAGCAACCTGATAGTTAGGAATCAGTTTTGTCTGAGTTTAACATCAGAAAATTATAGGTCATCCATGATTTTATATCTTTGATGCATGGTTGGAGTTTAGCTAACTGACTGGTTTCGTCTGGCTTGATTGATAGGTATAATTGTGTGTCATCCACATAACAGGGAAAGTTAATTAAGTGTTTCCTAATAATATTGCCTAGAGGAAACATACAGTATATAAGGTGAATAGAATTGGTCCAAGCACTGAGCCTTGTGGAACGCCATGGCTTACTTTAGTGTGCCTGGAGGATTCTCTGTTAACATTAACAAAATGAGATCTATCAGATAAATAGGACTTAAACCAGCTTAGTGTGATTCCTTTAATGCAGACTAAGTATTCCAGTCTCTGTAACAGGATGGTATGGTCAATAGTGTTGAATGCAGCACTAAGATCTAGTAAGACAAGTACGGAGACAAGTCCTTTGTCTGAAGCTTGAATGCCTTCAAATTAACGTTAAGGCTACAGCAGCACAAGGTAAAAGGATCACAGAGAAGGATTGAATGCAGATCCTGTTTGCTTTCAATAAAATAAATCACTTGATATCATGTCTCATGCACAAAGGAAAAAAATGCTGTCAAGTAAGCCGATAAAAACTGTTACCCAAATTTAAGTTAACATTCTTTGCATGCTTCATAAATAAGG
This sequence comes from Perca fluviatilis, assembly GCF_010015445.1. NCBI lineage: Eukaryota > Metazoa > Chordata > Actinopteri > Perciformes > Percidae > Perca > Perca fluviatilis. Next base: position 6,184,928 of record NC_053116.1, read on the forward strand.
ATTCTTTCTCCGAGTGGCATGGGGGCATAAGAGGAAGTAGTTTGGTGCAATCACAATAATAATCAGAGAGCACCTCACCACGCTCTTATTAATGAATAGCATATCTAAAAAGCAATACGAGCAAACTAAATGTCTTGTCCCTTATGTTTGTGTACCGTCACACATCATAAAACAGGCAGCAGATCTTCTCTATCTAATAAATGATTCAATTGATGAGAAGATTTATTCGGGGATTCACAGTAAGAGGAGAGGCCAAGTGTCCATCGCATTTACAACAGTTATTAATCTCGGCTTTAATGGCAAAATATATGTTTTAAAACCCATCGCTGATGTATCCTGTGAGAGAACTGAGAACACTATTCTTCTTTCTCTTTCTTTCAATATCATTCAACGCACTGCCCCCAAAGAATGTACAAATGTATATCCAAGTGACGAATAAAAATTTACACTCTACTTAAATAGTATTTATGAAGATGTAAGTAAAACCAATGTTTGTGCAAGTTGCACTATAGTGCAGTATTGTGATGTTTAGTGATGAAGTGTTAAAAAGTTGTATTGCCTGTGGTAGGAATTTATTCTTGTAGCAGTCAGTGCGACACTGAAGCTGTCGGAGCCTTTTGGAGAAAGTAAATCCCCCCGCCATGCAGGTTTGATGTGTCTAAAAGCTAAAGCTGGTTGTTGCCGTAAGTGTAGTTCTAATACGGTAACAAAAGATGCGAGTGCAAAGATTTTGCAAGGTCAAGTTTAGCATAGCCTGGTTGCTAAGCCCTGAGGTCCCTGCAAAACAGCCATTACTTAAACACATAAAGCCAGCAATTAAACATATTGTATATATGAAAAGGGCTACAGTTACGTCCTGAACAAAACTGCTGCAACTGCCTGCTGGATTCTTAACAAATGCTGACATTCATGAAAAGATGTGTTGGAAAGTTTGACTCTGAATTACAGTCTCTCTCCTTCTGTTCATCTCAGTGTCTTTGATTCCTCGTGACACCTGACAGATAACTGCGGCTTTATTCTCAGTGTAAAATAGACTAATTTCATTTCTCTTTATACAGTATATCTGCTTATCAGTATCTGCTGAGTGGATCCAGCTGGGTCCAGCTTCTCTACACATACACAGTTTGAGTGTGTGTGTGTGTGTGTGTGTTTCAAAGGAGTGTGTTGGCCTTATAGGGTTGTGTGAGAGTGATGACAAGCATTTGTGTGCGTGTGATCTGATACCATGACACGCTCGCTGTTGGAGTTTACAGCTCACAGATGGCAGCTCTTCTCCTAAAAAGGCCAAGCCATTCGAAGAGTTCTGCTCAGTTACTGCGGAAACAGGTGCACAAAGACTTGCGTGTGATGCCCTCAAAGGGGCAATATATTACGTTATACAAACCCCAAAGCAGAAAATGACCAAAATCAGTCAAAACCCGCCCTGTGCAGTGTAAGCACACTGCCTGTTTAGCTTCCTTACTCATTTGTGTTATGACAGAGCGACCTTACTGTTTATGACATGTTTATAAGTTTAAAAGGAGAGGGTGTTTAATGCCCTGATTAATATGACTGTTGTTGTAATTCTTAAGCAATCATAATGCATTATATTTTATTAATACAAATGTATTTTTGTTTTATTGTCAGAGATCCCAATATGTGGGATTTTTTTATACTTCAAAGGTCAAAAGACATAAATTCACAGGATTAACCTTAGTTCAGTCTGGCAGAATTTTTGTCGATAACGATAGGTTACATATCGGGTGAAAACCTTTTATGTCCAAAACCGTTGCTTTTTAGAAAATGGTAAAAAAATAAAAATTGCTTAGGGGCCGTTCAGTATTTATGGAATGGACCACCGGAGGAAAATAGGGGAGAGTCATGTCTTTTTATTCTCTGTTAAGGGGAGGGTCATCCAACATTTTTTAGTCCGGGAGGGGTGGGGGGGGGGTCACCCAACTTTTGTATTCATAGAAACAGCAAAATTTCAAAGTGGCATGTTCATATTTCCTCCTTCGCTACCAGATGGGTCTGACCCATGAGTTTGCTGTGGGGCAGGGGGAGCACTGCCCCCCTGGTGGCTGAAACGGATAATTGCATTGTTTAAAAAATTTGTGGAATAATTACATCTGGCATGACCAGATATTTCATAAATATCTCAAATAACACAAAACAACTAAATGGTGGTAGGTAATACATCAGATTTAATATACTGCTTTAGTAAAAAAAAAAATATTTCCTGGCAGGATGCAAAAAATGAAAATGACTGTTGCTAGTCTGGACATCTTACCGTGCCAAGGTTGCAATAAAGGTTTCCTAAATGCGACATTTGATGTCAGCTTACTAATTGATTGCGGGTTTTGTGTCGATTTGGACTTACGTTTATTCCACTTTGTTTAAACGGCGAAGTGGAGGAAGCCTAGTGATGAGTCCATAGCAACCAGTTTGTGTGTTGAATGTTACCCAGAGTGCCTTGCTGAATGGTCTCAATGTTTTATTGTTTTATTTCATGTGAATACTAGTTTACTAGAGGAGTAGCTTAGTATTTGAAGTAATGCAGTAATGCAGGAAGTGTGCATTTAGTTTCCATGCTTATTGTGTTTCCACGTTAGTGAGAAAATCTACTGAAATGGCCACCACACCACAAATTCAATTTCAATTCAATTTTATTTATAGTATCAAATCATAACACGAGTTATCTCGAGACACTTTACAGATAGAGTAGGTCTAGACCACACTCTATAATTTACAAAGCCCCAACAATTCCAGTAATTCCCTCAAGAGCAAGCAGTGCGACAGTGACGAGGAAAAACTCCCTCTTGGGAAGAAACCTCGGACAGACCCAGGCTCTTGGTAGGCGGTGTCTGACGGTGCCGGTTGGGGATGCGATGAACAGAGGCAATAGTAGTCACATTAATAATGGAACAGTGACATGGTAGTCATAGTAGTTCATGTCATATCAGGGCGCTGCAGGGCGTTACAGGATGTAGCGTGGCCCAGCAGAGCATGGATGGACGCAGCAGGAAGCAGCAGGGTTCAACAGGATGCAGCATGACACTGCAGGGCACCGCAGAGCTTAGCAGGGAGTGCAGCAGGACCACGGCGACAGCTGCAACCAAGATCTTGGTTCCAACGTTCTCCAAGGAAATACGCTGGGTGAAAATACATAAGGACTCCGGGGAGTAAACTCCCCAGAAGCTAGGATTAGTAACAAGCATTTCTGGGACGGGATGCACACAAATGGTAATAGAAAGGGAGAGGAGAGAGCAGCTCAGTGTGTCAAAGGAAGGAAGTCCCCCGGCAGTCTAGAACTATAACAGCGTAACTAAGAGAGACAGGTCATAAGGAGAGGTGGCCTGGTAAAAGAGGAGTGTGATGCGTCAGATGAGAATGCAGAGGTTTAGTCACGTATGTCATGGCTGTATAAAAGCAATGGGAATCTGTATATCTTTGCCAAGCGCAAACCAGTACAGAAGGTATTGATAAATTATTGGGGAGGGTCATGCCTTTTTTCCAAATTGTTTTGGAGTGTCATAGAAAAATTATTACTGGTGAGGGGAGGATCATGTCTATTTTGACTAAAGGTCCCAAAACTCCTCCGGTAGCCCCTGAAATAAATAACAAACAGTCCCTTATGTGAAAACATTTTATTGAGCTATTTACCTTCGTCAAAGTCAGATAAAATCGCCTCTTAACTGTTAAAGTATTTGTGAAACCGCCTGACAGCGGCGATTGTTTTAAGAGCATTTAAATTAATGTTCATCGTGTAGCAGGTACTGGTACCAGCTACACGTCAGTGTAGTTGTATAGGACATAGGACATAGGATTCCCAATATCATCACAGCCTCCTGATAAAATAGAGTGTACTTTATAGGATGTGTAGAAATCTTGAACAAATGTTGTCTTTTGGAGATATTTCACTCAGAGTATGTTAGAACACCCCCAAATATCAAAGCAGGAAACTCATTTAAACACCAAACTCACCTTGGAAATCCTGGAAGTCTGTTTGTCTCTCCATCTGTCCGTCTAGTTTTCACTTTCTCTCAGCATTCTGCTCTTCATCCTCTCCCTTTTTATCCCATACCACCTTCTCAAAGCCTGTCTTTCGATGTATATCATGTCAGGCTGGGCGATATGAGGATATACATATTGTCAAAATGTATTAGATTTTCCATTGTATAGATTTCCATATCGTTCCATTGCCCAACTGCATTATGGCAATATTTACGCCATTTGGATGACGCTTTACGCCCTGATTATTTTGATGTTATGTTCATTTTGTACCAAAGTTCTTAATGAAATGAAAAAATACTTAATTTCATTTGTCAAGTATTTAATTCACACAGGAGTATACAAAATACATGTGCTACGAGTCAGTTCATATATATATATATATATGAAATGATAAGGATTGGCCAGCGCCTAATATTAATGCACAGTTGATACAAGGATGCTGCAGGCTGGTAACTGGGGGGACATTTTATCAGAATGCAGCATAGAAAATATGCTTAGAAATATAGGAAATATTGGATAGAGTAACATATTATAATTCTGCTAAATAAAACATCACATTCATTATTAGTTTCACTTGTTTTCATTTTAAACAAATTGTATATCCAAATACAATACACATTTTCTATAGGCTCGGCCTTCCACTTAAAAAAAAAAATCATATTTCAGGGAGGACACTAATCAAAAAGCAGTGCACTAGCAAAAATCGGGGAAGTAGAAGACTGTCTACAAAAATGTATTGATCTGTAAACATTTTAAAGCCGTTAACGTTTTCACATGCCGCTCTGCCCTCCCCTGCTCTCTCCCGTGTCGGCGTGCAGACCTGCGTGAAGCTGCTACGAGTCAGTTCACCTTAACCAGACCAGGATTGCCAGCTGGCATGTTGGGAAGACATCCAGTCCCCTGTCAGCCTGCAGCCACACTCGCTGCTGACCTGGCTGCACTCTCTTGTCTGCTATTTCCCAGCAGTGTTTTACATTTACCTCAATGCTGAAGACTCTAAAATGGATTTGGAGAGAGAGAGACAGAGTGAGAGAGAGAGAGAGAGAGAGAGATCTTATTTTTAATGACAGTGTGAACACATACCAACGTTGACTGGAACATTTGGTAACACTTTACTTGAAGTTTTCTACATAAGAGTGACATGACACTGTCATGAACACATGACACGCACGTGACATTGTCATGACACAGTCATGACACATGAACCCTAATCCTAACCATAACCATAACTTTTCATGACAAAACCGAATGACACTAAAAAAGCATTGTCATAAACGTTTATGACTTGTTTATAATGGTTATGACACGTTCATGACAGTGTCATGTCACTCTTATGTAGAAAACTTCAAGTAAAGTGTAACCAAACATTTTTAGTTCTCTTATATGTACATGATTTGTGACTATGATTTTATTTCATTCTACCCCCACCAAATCATTATGCTCAGGCAACAGCCATTATCGGTGCAGGTTACACAATTTACAAAAAGTAAGAGAATTGCATGTTTTGAATGCATTGAATCATGTTTTAATCCTAATGCAGTCAAAATTAAAACGTGTAGAGGAAAAAGAAGAAGGTGAAAGAGTAAATGTGGACCAGCCTTTGACTCAATATGAACAAAACTTGACCTGGTGTTCCCAGTATATGTTTCAAATCATGTCGAAAAGGATGAGCAAGGCCATGTAGAATGTTGCTGCAATGTCCATACAGTCTAATTAAGCAGCCTGTTCTCATGAACCATATGTTCGCACTATAATTCGTAAGTATTCAACGTTTTTTTTTTTCGCTGTGTCCACCACATTGACTGCTGCTGTATAAGTACACGACTGGCTGCGTGGGGAGAAGGTCGGGGTGTATGGGTGGGCGTTAAAACACAGGACTTTCATGTCAGAAAGTAGGAGTTTGCTTCCTGGGGAAATGTGTGTTAATTCGTAGTGTTTTAATCCAATTCAACATCTTTTTCCTAAACTCAACTAGTTGTTTTGGTGCTTAAACGTAACTTTCGTCGCCGCATAACGCTTACTTTTTGTGGCCTTAACTTAACTGTAATGTCCGGAAATACAACTGGCAGCTCGTGGTGCGTTGTACCCGGCTCAAAGTCACCTATTCTTGGGTTACTGAACCACCAACTACCGCTGATACAACGGAGCACCGTGCGGAGCACCATGCGGAGCACCATGCGGAGCACCGTAGCCGGTGTCGCAGAGCTCTGTAGCGGCTAAACACATCTACTAACTACCTCTGATACGGCCGAGCTGTGACGGAGGTCTGTAGCCAGAGTCACGAAGGTCTGTTGCAGCTTAAAAAAACTAGCAACTGACGCTCGGTGTAATGGCGCTCATAGCCAGCCACTGTAGCCGGCGTACTATGTCTTACGTTTTGGTGTGAAAACTTTTTTCGTACAATATCATAGGAGCCCGTTCATGATAATGCGTTAAATTAAGCAGCATTCACTGGACCACAATATCTTGAATTGTCACTATCAGTTATGAGATGGTACATTTATTTAGTTCACATCGGTCAAATAGTTTCTTTGTTGCAGTATAATCCTCATCCTCCATTGCTCTTGGGATTCCCCAGGGTCATAATTGGGGTTCCTTAAAAAATAAATTGCTCAAGTGGACAGAGGTTTTTCTAATTTCTCCCACTCTTGCTAGCGTGTAGAATAATATGAAGTTAGAAACAAATTTGAGTCTCGTTGCAATTCAGCTTAGTAACATCACCCAGATCAGCCCTTCTGCCCACAGACCCAGTGGAGGTCATCAATGCTTTTATTTCCTCCAGCCTTAATTACGGCAACTAGCTTTCTATCCTCTTGCCCCAGCAATCAAAATACTTTAACTGCAACTAGTGCAGAACACTGCTGCCAGACTGCCAACACATTCCACGAGAGGACGTCTTGTTATTCCAATCCTTTCTGCCCTTCATTGCCTACCTGTCAGTTTTAGAATTGATCTTGCTACTGGTTTTTAAAGGCATGCATATTCAGGCTCTTGCTAGTCTGTGAATTGATTTCCCCTCTTAGCCCCCCCCGAGTTACCTATAGCCTTTCAAATCCATCTTAACCCTCCTGTTGTCCTTGGGGCAAATTGGACCCGTTTAGAAAAATAACATAAATGGTTCCATACCACACTCTTCTTAAGTAAAATTAAGGATCAGATCTGTGAAATATTTGAAAAAATACCCAGTATCCTGACTAAACTTTGACAGTCTGTGATTTTCCACTCAAGCGTAACTAGCTGTTGAAATAACTTGAAATTATTAAAAATTGAGGTAGGCTTTAATTTCATATAAATGAGGTTTATTGACCATAAATTCCCCATAAAAGTGTAAAACTAGAGGCAATAAGTTCATGTTAGTAGTCTATCTGGTGGTGGTGAATAAAAAAATAACGCAGAAAAAAGCTAAAAGATACATTTTAAAAAGGGTCTAAATAAGGGTACATTTTCCCAGGAGAATAACAAGTAGCATGGTCGACGGGCAGCCAACACAAGGGTTAAGTGCTATTTTATCTAATGACTCTCTGTTGCTGTGTGATGCTGCTTTGAGAATTACTGCACATAAGAAGTAAATATTGAAGAATTGGAAGATGCACTAGTGAGGGCGCATAGTGGGGAGCAATTATTCTTGTAATATTTATGTTAATGCTAAACATAGAGCAAATCACTGAGTGAAACGCCAGTGATTTTCCACATGGCCACACATAGCACAGCTATAATCAGTGCTATTTTGCAGTTAAATGGAGTAATATGTTGTAGCTAGCAGGCGAATGGGAGGTCTAGTTGTTAGATATTGATCCGGTCTCAGCCTGCAGCTACAGCCTAATCTTGTATTCATTTTTATTAGTCTACTCTACAGCTAAGCTCTCCTGCCTTCTCTATTCATCTCCTGTTTACTCACCTCTTCCTTTTTCCCCTTTAAACTTTCCTTCCTCTCTCCCTTTATCTCATTCATGTCATTCTCATTTCATTTTCATCTCGTTGATCTTATTTGTGTCACTCTCATCTACATTTCATTCTCATCTAATTCATTTCTTTCTCGTTAGCTTTTCACCTCATCCACTACAGTAATGTCTGCTTCATTTTTATTCATATTTTATTGTCATCTGTATTTCATTCGCATTCTCAACTCTTTCTTGTCATTCTCATATCGGTCTCTCTGTTGTGCTCTTCTGTCACTACATTCATGTTATTCTCATCCTTGTCTTGTTCTTTCAACTCTCAATTTTTTTCTCGTTCTCCTCTCCCTCGTTTCATTCTCATTCTGCCAGTTATCCTCTTCTCTTTGCCACACCCCTCTGCTTGCATTTTCGCTCCGTTCTTCAAATCTTTCACCCTCACTCCAGTTCAATATTTCCTTCTCAATCTCCTTCCTTTCTTCCCTTCCCATCTCACCTGTCCTCTGCTTCCTATGTAATTACAATTTGTTTGTTTATCGTGTGCGTTCTTACATGACTGCTAGCTGTACAACAAGTTGACAATCAGGGAAAATAAAGTTTCACCCTACTCCACTTCTATTCCTGTCCTTTTCTCCCCTCCTGTAAACAAACAGAGTGGCTTCATAACCCGACAGCTGCAGGGAAAGTCATGGCACGCCGCTCTCAGTAATTGGGGTCAAAAGCCTTGCCGCTGGACACAGTGGCAGGAAGGAGGCTATAATCAGCAAGCCACACTGCTGTCACTAATAGATGCTCGGAGTAATCTCTCCAAAAGACTTAGGGATGTAAAGTGTTCCCTGGCAGCACAGAGAAGTCTGTTAGTGAACTGTTAGTTCAGTTCAGGCACACACTGTTTGAGTAGCTACATAAAGCTTTGGTAATGCTTCTGCTCCAATGCACACTAGGTATGGTTTACATTCAAAGTTTTAACCTCTCTTTTTTTTCTGATTTGAGTGACTTTTGAAAATTCTTTACTGGGAATAACCCCTTGAGATGAACCATACAATACAAAACAAACATTTTGAACATATTTCTTAACATTCAAAAGGACTGTCGAATAAATGAAATTCTATTTTATTCATAGTGTCAAATCACAACAGGAGTTATATAAGGACACTACAGATAGAGTAGGTCTAGACCACACAATCATTTACAAAGCAGCAAAAATTGCCCCCCAAGAGAAAGCATTTGGTGCGACAGTGTCGAGGTAAAGCTTCCTTTAAACAAGCAGAAACCTCAGACAGACCCAGGCTCTTGGTGGGCGGCCATGTGCCGCTGCCCGTTGGGACACAGAAACACTGATACAGAAATATGATTTCATAATAATTGTAGCAGTTGGTATGATGCACAGTGGCAATTCTAATAGCAATGAAGATAATACAACTATCACTAGAAATAATAGTAGTAGCAGTGCAGGGTGTAGCAGGGCATTGAGCAGGACCACGGCAGTAGCTGCAAAAAAAAAATATAAAGATCTAGGTGCTACCACAATCCAATTACAATTGTAATCTTTTTAAAATGACCCTATGTGTTTCTTTCCTGGACCTTTAGTGTCTGTCCATTTTGACTCGCCAATCAGCAGCAAAGACGGATGTAACGTGTTGTCGGTATTTGCACTGCAAATGTTTGCAGACATTAGTTGATGACCATTTATTTTGCCATTTAGTTTGGGGGACTTGTTGCTTTGAACACACCCTCATCTAACATTCAAAGCTACACTTCAGTCCAAAGGGATAATGGAGGCTGAAAGGGATCTTCTTCTAACCATATTATCTTTAATATTTCGACCCTGATAAAACAGTGCATATATGAAGTATGTTCAGAATATATCATAGTCTTACACATTTCCTGTAAATTGGTTAATATTTCTGGAAGAGGAACACCCACAGTGAAGCTTGATATTACTTATGTAGGCCTATGTTAACGTTATTGAAGGTTTTATTAAATCAAATAGATATTCTAATAATAAGTCATTATTTTAACCATGCATAATTATTACTGCCATGCCTCATCATCTATGATGGTGTGGTATATATTTAATGAGCTAGTTATTGTAAAAGCAGTGAAATATTCAGTAATAATGAGGTGATGTGTCACACATCATTAACTGATGATGATACTGATGATACATACTTGTACTTTACTTGAGTCTTTTCTTTTCATGCCACTTTATACTTCTACTCTGCTACATTTGAAAGAGAAATATTGTACTTTTTCTCCACTACATTCATCTGACAGCTTTAGTTACTAGTTACTTTACACATTACAAGTCTAGTTGAAAAGATTAGACCATTAAACACACAACTGTTTGGATTCTTTCCACTTTCTAAAATGGGGGGATTTTTATGCATTGAGTACATTTACTCTTAATACTTTAAATACATGTTCCTGATTATACTTACATACTTTTACTTAGGTAACATTTTCAATGCAGGACTTTTAACTATTTTTACAGTGTGGTAATAGAAAAGGATCTGAGTACTTCTTCCACCACTGCAAAAAACCAAGGTCTACCATTTTCAGTGTTAGATTACAGTAAAGGGTCTCTATAGAGCACATACAGTACTTCCAGCCATGCTATGTAATAAACCACTCCTGTTTCTATATTTGGCTTTCATTTAATTTTGTTTCCCAGCACAATATTATCATTCTGTGGTGGCAATGACACTGTGTCCCTGTGTCGCGACTGCCACTGGCCTTTTTTTACAGCACACTGCTGCCTGGGTAACATGCTCATTTAGAATGTAGTGTCTGGATTTCATCTTATATTCATCAATAATGGGCTCTCTCTTTGCTTTTTATGTGAAAGCATGTGGGAAGAATGTAGTATGTTGATTAAAATATACTCTGCACCACCACAACATGCAGATACAGTACATTCAAATACAATATTACTTAATAATTAGGGCTGGTTTCAAATAATTGATTCCCCAATTAAAATTGATAATTATTTGAGTAATCTGATATCGATTAATGAAATCCTGAAATGGATCTGAAAATCTCTTTTATATCCAAGCAAAGTTGGTAGCATAACTAAATTTCCCAAACCTAATTGATATCCAATTGAATCGGATATGTAATCAGATTGATCCGGGAAATTATTGCCAATCCCCAGCATTTTACAATGTTTTAATTGATTTTTTATATGAAATACAACTACAACTTCTAACAAGCCCCTGTCCCAGCGAACAACAACATTTCTCTCTTAACCTCTGTTGAACTATAACAGCTAAACAACAAAAAGCTAATTATATGACAGTAATACAGCATGAAACACAACAGAAAACATAACTTAACTTATTTTTTTATTTATATAACATTCTTTTAACTTAAACTAAACCACATGTAGTAGGGGAATGTTTTGCAGATTGCAGTATCAGGGTAGGTGCATTGTATCCAGGTTAGATCTCAGAGCAGTCCATTACTGGCTTGATGTACTACTTTTTTTAAACAAATGGCATAATGCACTACATACATAGAAGTATGTATTTAACTTGGTGCACTTTATATAATAAACTCTAATAAGGTTGTTCATAGATATTTATAATTGCATTTCATTTAAGTGTGCCTGGATTAGCTCATATCAGTATTAATGACTGGAGCATAGCGTTGGAGAATGCAGCTTGCATCAGCTGATTGGCATCAGCTGATTCACTCCATTTATGCTTCCCAATCACAGGTTCATTCGCAAGCTGTTTGGCTACCACACCACTACTAGTCTTGCATTGCCAGACCTTCCTCCACGGCACTGCGGAGGAGGGTTTGGCTAGTCCACACAGCATTCTGGGATGGGAGAAAAATGTGCTCTGGTTTATTGGCATTTCTTTAAACCAATCAGAATCGTCTTGGGCGGTGCTAAATGTCTGGATGTAGAACTTGTGGAACTTGTTTTGGTGGAACATGTAAGTTCAAAGGTTGTTTTAGTCGTTCAACAGAAAACTCAGATTGGACAGATAATCTAGTTAGCTGTCTGGATTTACCTTGCATTTGCTAGATAGTTGGAGATCTCAATCCCCCTAATGTTGAACCCAAAGACCTTGTTCCTCAGAAATCAACTGGAGTTTAGAACGGCCCAAAATTAGGGACTTCCGGCGGGACCTCCGGCGGCACCGGAGCAATCCCCTAAAGGAATCGTCATCGATATAGACTGATCACGTTCCAACACTATTACTATTACTAAACGCCTCCTCACTTCCTGAAATCCCTGCAGCCTTCTGAAGACAGAAGGACATGTGTTGATAGATCTGCAGCCTCTGCACCACAGCGCGGTGTCATTAATCATCATAAATCACATGCAAATGACACCACACTGCTTTTGCACTTTGCAGAATCTCCCAGCAGAATCTGTGTTGCTGCTTGAATTCGTCGAAGAATATTCTCATAGTTCTGTATTTGGATTATCACAATCAGAAAAGGATGTAATGCCAAGTAAGTAACACTTACAAGGAATGTGCCTTGGTGGTTGGTGCATATATAAACAAACATAGTAAACATGAATATGAAATAAACAATAAATGCACTAAATAGCTGTTAAACATAAGAAAAAAAGAGAGAGGCTGAATGGTTTAGTGTATAGAGTGTGCACTAATGTTTAGGGATGAGACATTGAAGAGTGAATTGTCTGAATAAAAAGTCCAGCGGTCAAATGTGATGGAAGAAAACTGTGTCAAAAGAGCAACTGAGAATAGTGCCCGCACATGTCAACCTGTGAAAATGTCAGTACACACACACACACGCACACACACACGAACAGCCTTCTGACTGTCATGCGTGTGATCTTTGTTCACCCCATGTGTTTTGCCTGAAGCTACAATGTGAAATGAGCTGCAAACATACAAATGTCATGCACAGGATGAAACTTTGTCAGTAGTATAAAGATGGCGGTTTTGCGCGTGCATGTGTGACGTCATCTCACACGCACACGCAAACCTGCCATGCCAACTGATGATATGTGCGTGCGTGATGACGGCGCGGCCGCACGTCGTTACTCGCGATCGCCATCTAGTGGCTGAATATGTTAGTGCATCTAATCGTCGAAGCTGCGCACGCATCTAGCGGATGTGATGACGTCGCGGATCGAACGTTGGCACCCCCCCCGCGCCATCTAGTGGCCGAATATGGTAGTGCATCTAATAGTTAGAGCTGCGCGCATCTAGCCGGATGTGATGTCGCTGATCGAGCATTCGACTATGAGTGGCGCATCTGGTGTCGAATATGTAGTGCATCTAATCGCGATGTGATGATGTGATGGACGTCATGGTTTACGTGGGGGTGAGGCATCATTTACATTTTGTAAAAAAAAGGTGTTAATACGTCTGATAGACCAATGGTTAGCTGTTAAGAATGGGTTTGCTATTGGTTTGATTTTAAAAACGCGCCCTACAGGGTGGGGTTTGTGGTGTTTAAAACCCCTTGTTTCAAGGCTGTCTGCTCACTTTTTTATCCACCATTTTTAGCTGTTCTGCTAGCTCGCTTGCTGCCTCGTTTTCTCAGACTTCCTCAAAATTCTCTGGAGTTTTCACTTTTTAATTACTTTTTTTTTGGGAAAAAGCAAAGAGGAATCGTTTTTCAGCCATGGCTTTCCCCGCATTTGGACAACAATCTGGATCATCTTTTGTTGAAGAAGGTGAGACATCTAGAACAGGAGCCACTACATTTGGTATGCGCCTAACCCGCCAAAAGAGCTATGGGGATGCGGTGAGACTGATACTGGAACAACATGCAGTTTGAGTCAGGCCCCTCGAAGAAGCGATTCCGTTCGGAGATCTTTCCTACAAGCATGACTGAGCCATGTACATCTGATCTGGAATATGTCGGTGTCAATGGATACCGTTATTCAATTCAATACAGTGCAGGATAGCGTAACATTAGCTGTTTACACTAGTGTTGCTGTAGAACTATCTAGCAAAGCCAAAACAGCCTGTACAATTTCTGTGAAAGACTGGGGCCTTTTCGTGATGTTGTCTCTCTGGACCTTGATAATCCTGGCTTGCCTGAGCTGGTGTATGTGTCTCAATGGGACAGTCGTGATGGCTCTAGTATCTCGTGTGGAAAGCAGACCGTTTCACTAGGCCTGCAGAGGATTTTATTTTCCTTAGCGTATTATGCAGTGAAAGGGGAGAAGTTAGTTGCTACCCGCGGTCATGAAGAATGGAAGTTAAAACCGTATCCTGTATCTACACGAGGAATACAACAAATGGTTTAAAAATGTGTTCTTTATACAATGGTGTGACTGGGAGATTTTGAAGAAACAGTTTGACACCATCGACTATGTCATCAGAAGAGACAAAATAAGGAGTTCTTATGAGAACATAAGAAAAAGATTGATATTTGGGGACACTGACCAACAGTCTCTGCCCCTGCCACGGAACCTATACAAACCTAAAATCATCAGACACAAAGACTAGCAAAACGGTGGGTCTAATTTGTATATGCTAATTATTTGCCAAAATAGTTAAAATGCTTTTCTTTTCTTTTTTTTTTCATGCTAACTGTGATTGTAATGTGTTATTTTTTTTCTTCCCAGAGGATCTGGAGTGGTTTCATTCAACCCCCTCAGGTACGCCTCCTAACACCCCTGGTCTATTTGCACCCCTAACGGCATCCGGATCTCCTCAACCCCTTTCATCATTGTCATCATCGCCACCTCTATCGCCGGAACACTTCCTGCCGCCCCCACCTACACCTCCTCTGCCACCATCTCTATTGTTTGGGGCACTTCCCCCTCAGACATGTGCATATCAAGCTATACCCTCAACAACTGCTGTATTACAACAGGGAGGTGTTGCTGATTGTTCGGACACAGAGGCGCCTGATCAGACTGATGGTGTGGTGTCATCTTTGTTTATAGATAGCGTTAAAACAGCTTCTCTACATCTTCTTAACATAGTTCTTTACAAGTATTTGGAAGAGCTTTGTTCGGGGTGTCAGATCAATCATCCAAGCCAGAAACAGCATGCCTGTTTACATGGGCTACCAGAACACTTCTACACTGTCCACTTTGAACAGCTTATGAAAAGACTACTGACTGATAAATTCATTGGTGTCGTGCAACGTTTTCTGTCCTTGAAACATCTCACGGCTGATGAGGGTAGAATCAGGGGAGTATCTGAAACAGTTTTGTACGAGTTGAAAACGTCTGAAGATGTTACGACTAAAATCAGTGCTATGTATGACTCTATGATAGGGAATGATCTTGTCAAAATAGCCGAAATTAGAGAGATTGGTGACTATTGGAGAGATTTATATGCTAGAAAAAACTAACAGGGTGAAAATATGGGGAATTGTTTATGTGTAATGTATAACCATATCAGTGAGCGATACCACGTATCGCATTTATCTGGTATTTTAGATCAAGCCATTGCTAATAATGTGAACGATGTTGAAAAATACCAATGTAAGAGTGTCGATGTAGATCGTACAGTTGTGAGTAGGTTAGAAAAACTGATGGTGATTGTAAGAAGACAACATAGCACCCCTCCTTGGGAGGATCTGTTGCAGATGTTATTATCAATGTTAATGACACGTGAGAGCATAGTGGAAACATTTTGTGATGTCATAGCCAACATTACACGTAATTTTAAGATGCTGAAAGTTTATCACCTGCTTACTATGTATACAATGCTTGTAGACACCGTGAGTTTGTATGTGCAAGAAAAACAGTATACCGATGTCTTACAGGATTTGCAAAAACTGCATATATTCATAATCAGTAAAAGCAATGTATCCGTATTAGCCAATATGCTATCTATGATAGAATAGGTTTCACTGTCTTCATAACTGTCATATGTAGGACTGTGTGAGTGTGTTTTGTAAAAATAAAAAGAATGACATAACTCTAATGTGTTCACTTGTGTTTTAAATGAATCATGGAGAAGGTTATGCACAAAATATACTATGATCCGTCCAACCCAGGAGGGTTAGGAGGTGTACAGAGGCTCCGTGATTCCGTCAAAGAATTTACCGGCTTGTCTCCAACTATCCCCACGGTTAAAAAGTTTCTGCTGAGGCAGGATGCATATACACTGCACGCCCTGCATTGAAACACTTCCCAAGAAACAGAGTGATTGTTAATGGTATCGATAAGCAATTTCAGGCTGATTTGGTCGATATGTCTGAATATTCAACGGAAAAGCGATAATGTGCAGTATTTATTGACATGTATTGATGTGTTTTCTAAATATGCCTGGGTAATATGTCTTAAAACAAATCGGGGCCTAAGCGTGACAAGTGCCTTTAAGGAAATATTGGAACAAGGACGCATACCCCAGAAGCTTCAAACAGACTCTGGAAAAGAATTTTATAATAAGGTTTTTCAAAAATTGATGACACAATATAAAATTCACCATTTTTCCACATCGAACGAAACAAAAGCAAGTGTTGTTGAGCGTTTCAATAGGACTTTCAAAACCAGAATGTGGAGATATTTAACCGTTGCTTTACCCGCCGCTATATTGAGGTAGTACAAGATATGGTTGCTGCTTACAACTCTGCATACCATAGGTCAATAAAAATGGCACCGTCCTCCGTATGTAAAGACAATGAGAAAACTGTCTTTAACACTCTGTACAAACTGAAACCACATGGAACAGTGCTGTTTAAATTTCAGATGGGGACACCGTTAGGATATCAAAGCACAGAGGGTTTTCGTAAAGGTTACGAACAGACGTTTACAGATGAGTTTTTACAATATCAAAACGTATAGGTAGAACTCCTCCTGTTTATATACTGAAAGACAATAGTGGGGGAGCGGTGACAGGTACCTTTTCGAAGCCGAGTTACAGTCTGTAATTGTAGACAAAAACAAAGTGTTTAAAATTGAGAAAGTGCTGGCTCGGAGAAAACAGGACGGTAAAAAGCTTGTACTTGTGAAATGGTTAGGATGGCCTCAGAAATTCAATTCATGGCTCTCTGAAAAAGACATAGTTGATGTAAGATAAAAGCGGCTGTACCAGTCTTGTAATATTAGTCATTGTGTTTTGTTAGTGAAAGGTATTGGAGCTATGAATAAGAACGGATTTTTGCTAGCCGCCTAGTAATGCCTCACAATTAGTTTATCCAAATAATAAGATTTGGCAATTCAGAACAAAACTGGCTAAACCACTCATATTACAAGAGCCGTATGAAGTTGGTCTTATTGAAATTCAATACCCCAGGGTCTGGAATAGTTTCACTGAGAATGATGCCAAGGTTGATTTCATACACCGCAACGAAAATGTTCAACAAGCTAAGGCTAACAGTTGGTTCTTATAATACGATCGACAGCATTGTTAAAGAATATAATATGAAATGTGCTGCTAACCCAACCCTAGCCCACATAACTATGACACACAATCCTATCACTAATAAGATTCTTTTCACGGGAGGAGACGGTTGGAATATTGTGTTTAAGGGGCGTCTGGCCGAAATTCTTGGGTTCATTCCAGACTCTGTGTTCGAAATTCACATTGGCCCTCATTTAAAATGTGCAGCTCCACACCCCGGCAGACATTCATGGGGTGCGTTATAATATATTTATTTATAGTGACATTGTGGACTACCAGCTAGTCGGTGATAGTCATGTACCCTACTCCGTTGTATAAATATCTCTGATGAGAGCAAACGTATGCCCACTCTAAGTTACGACAGTCCTCACTACACATCGTTGCGCGCTCCGGAGTATTACTGATATTCAAATAGAACTACGAGACGATCAGAACCAACACATCCCTTTCTCATACGGAAAAGTAATTGTCAAACTACATTTTAGACCTGTGAAACAGCATTGAAATGATGAGGCAGCGTACACATCCGATGATGGAAGATATATGCACTATTACATGAATCAAGCTGGTGGAGAGTTGCCGGGATTCATAGGCTCCAGCACACAATACGGACATGGATTAGGGGGGATATTCAGAAATTTATTTCGAATGGCTGTCCCCCTTTTAAAAAAGGGGTTTAATATAGCCAAACCTCATCTGAAAACAGCAGCAAGTGGTTTTATTGGTGATGTTGTGACTAATGTCAGGAATGCCGTGGCATCCAGACAACAGGGAAATGGGCTAATGGTGTACAGACGCAAAGCATTAAAAGAGCCCCACCAGGATGTAGGCGTAACCGGTTGTGAACAAAAAGCATAAAAACGCCACCAAAAAACGAAAGGATTGTCAAAGAAGGCATCTGTCAGCGAGTAGGAGCTCCGAACCGGCTCTCTGGCCCTACAAAAGACATATTTTAATTTTACAGAATCAATCATGGCGTTTATTCATAATCAGTCCGAAGAGTGTGTGAAGACAGAAGTGGATCTGTTTACAGTACCGTACACACAAACATCTATCGAAAAATCAACATTTGTAGAAATCCCCAATGTCAGCTCTGACGGACGCCGGTCCTATTGAATTTTTCATTTCGTTTAGCGCGCGGAGAGGATTATCTAGACCTTATACGATTCATACTTGTATACGCGTGTAAGGGTTACAAACCCTGATGGCACATTGTTGCGCGCGCGCAGCTGATGTAGGTTTTATAAACTATCCTGGATGCAGTCTTTTTTCACAAGTAGATATAATGTTGGGTGATAGACTGATCACACAGTCTTCAAATCACGTTATCCTTATAGAGCCCTTATAGAATGTCTTCTGAATTATGGAGAGGACACGTTGGCTCACTGCAATTTAGCACAGGGCTATTTTGTAAGGACACAGCTGGCAAAATGGATGAGACATCTATCACAGGCGATAATGAGGGGTTGGCACAAAGGGGTGAATACACATCCGAAAGCCATATTGTGGAATTAATAGCACCAGTACATGCAGATTTGTTTTTCAAGAAAAACTATTGCTAAATGGTGTGGACATGTCTTTGAAATTTATCCGTTCAAAAGACGACTTTGTACTAATGACCCTGGGAATGTCAATTCGCTATGAAAATAATGTCTGCTAGTCTATTTGTCAAGAAAATAACAGTTGCACCAACTGTAAGACTAGCTCTTTACTTACAGCATACTAATGCAAAATATGCTATTGACAGAGTATCTCTAAAACCTTCTCAATACCTACAGGCACACGTGTTTGCAACCAAGAAAACCTGTTCATAGGACAGATTCCTAAATTTGTAGTCATAGCTTTCGTAGATAATGAAGCATACACAGGATCGTATGCCCGTAACCCCTTTAATTTTGGAAACTATAATACAGAATTTATTAGCCTTTATGCAGATGGACAGCCTCACCCAGCCCGTCCTTTTCAGCCCTTTTTTCAAAGAGGACAATATGTACGGGAATATTATCAACTGATTGAATCAACAGGACGCCATTTAAAAGACCGGTCACTAGCCATAACACGATCTGATTTTGGGTCTGGTTATACGCTATTTTGTTTTAATTTGGAACCCGACGGTGGGGGGTCAGGAAACGTTTCACTGATTAAGAACGGCAACGTTACGCTGGAAGTTGCGGTTCAGAAACCCCCTTCGGCGGGACTGTGACCATATATCTCTATTCCGTTTTTGATTCTGTAATCGGAAATATCTAACAGAAGGCAAGTCCTATTGGATCATTACTAAAGATGAATACGATAGAACTCACTAAGCGTACTCAGAAAAGATGAAGATAGAGACACAAATTTCTTAGGAGTAATGCCATGTGATCATCTCCCCAAAAACCGTAGTTTGTAAATTACCCGCTATGTTAGTTGTAAATACACAACGCAGTAATATGCCCGGTGAACACTGGCTAGGTATTTACATTACAGAGAACAAGCATGGTTTGTTCTTTGATAGCTTTGGACATCCACCTACCTTTTTTCCTCAGGAAATTAGCAATTTCCTCTTAAAAACAGTGTGGAGATGTGCCATTCAGCAAAACAAGTTCAAAATAATTATTCTACAACATGTGGACAGCACTGTGTTTTCTTTTTATGTCACATTCAGAAAAAGATTCCTTATACAAAAGTATTGAGCATGTATGGGGCCAATCTTGTATGCAACGATACAATGGTTAGTCATTTTGTTAGCAGAATACATCCAGATGTGTGTCATGATCAGAAATTTAAATGTGTACAATGTTCATGCGCCACCTATAGGTAAAAAAAATTGTGTAAAATGGTGTAATGATGTTTTTTTTTTTCAAAAAAAAAAAATATGTGGAATATACATGTCTTACGATGTCTCAATTTTTGCATTCCTTTTTATTTTTAAAACAAATTATACAGGAAAAATGCATTCAATAGATAAAATTAATGTAAAACATTCATTTAATGTCACAGGTTTACATACAACACAGCATTTTCATATGCCTGAAGAAATTACCCACTCAATGGAAAAAAAATTTAATAAAAAATATAAAATGTATGTCACAAGTTAACATACAACACAGCATTTTCACATAGTTGAATAAAGAAAAAAACACCTGAATAGAAAAATAATAATAAAAACAGATTTAAAAATAAAAATAAATTTATGTAAAACATTCATTTAATGTCACCAGTTTACATACAACACTGACTTTTCGCATAGTTGAATAAAGAAAACACCCTCAATAGAAAACACATCTCAATAGAAAAATAATAATAAAAATAGGTTTAAAAAGTAAAATATAAAAATTAGTGTAATAATAAAAAATAATAAAAATAGGTTTAAAAAGTAGAATATAAAAAATTAGTGTAATAATAGAAAAGATTAAAAACTAGCCAAGCGAGTCTTAGTAATGGATGGTGTAATACTAAAGGTTCTAGGAGTACTAGTTTCGGCGTAAATCAGATGCCGTTTGTGTATTAAATACAGGGGCCATTCTTAATGCTCTAGGAGTGCGCTTGAGGGGATCGTAAAACCATCATAGGCGTTTGTGTATTACTTCCAGATGATGTATCTGTTTTAAAAGCCTCAATAGGGCAGTACCCTTGTGTTTTGGGATTACGGATATTGGCACATTTAAACTAGCTAACGTTTTTAAAAATATGTTTCACCCTCTTTGGTCTAGGCCGGTCTGCAACATTATTATGGGCTGTGACACTTTTCAGCAGATCATACAGATGACTACCTGGCACATTCTTATTTCCAACAACTATTTCCCCTTGATCTGTCCAAGATATCTGGTCATTGTGTCGGGATAATGAAGCCAATATGTATTCCGCATTTCTTTTGTTTCTTATAGGCATATGTTTCAACACTTCTGTTTTTAACATATTTTCTTCTTCATCTTTTGAATCCTTTGAATCAACTTCAGGCATTGATAATGTAATCACACGTTTCTCGCGTTCACCCTGTTTTATCATGACCAGGTACCTCTGTAGAATACTTGAATATCTTTTAGCTTTTTCATATACATCAATGTCCTGCTGTTTCAATATATCACTCATGGCTCGGTCCAATTCACTTTGTACAGACTGCCGCAGAGATACATTTGAGGAGTCCGATGTTTGAGGATGCTGTAATGCTGCTAATTGATTTTGTGGAACCAAAAACATTTTCTGAGTGTGTTCCATCTCAACTCCTGTTGATAAGACTTGCTATGAATGGGATAGCAGCCCCCAGTAGAGGCAGTAGAAACCCTCCTGTTTGATTGATTGTCTTTTTTTTTTTTAAATGTTTAACTTTTTTATCAGCTATCAGTCTAATAACTTTCTTCTTTTTCTTTAACAGCTTGTACTGAATATTAGACAACGGTATGTGCCCTTGTAAGACATTCAAAGATATTTCACAAAGGGCATTAATAAAGTCTGGACTAAGCGTTGCTCACAATGACACCTAGCTCCGGGGTGATGCCTTATGTAGCATGTCTAACAATGTAAAATTCCTCTCCATTCGGTTTGACATTATTACACCTTTTTTCTAAGGCGTTATACAACCTGCTGTGGGGATATCAGAGCGGTTCTGAGTCTTAAAATATCGGGGGTTGTGGTTTTATAATCTATCAATAGATAGCCAAAGGTGTAACTAGTTGCATCGTTAAAAGCCTCTAAAAATATTTACTATTACCGGGGAACATTTGGCGTGCCAGTAAGCTTATCTGATGTTGATCTCTAGCATTTTTGAAAATAATCATTATAGTTTGTATTCAAACTGATTGTGACGACTAGCTTTACCTTGAATAAACAGATTCTGCACTAGATATATACAACTAAGGCGTCTATGATGGACATACTGGGTGAAAACTTTTTTGAACTTCCAAATTATCACTGGCTTGATTCATTAAATGCGTCTATAATAAGCAAATTATTCTTAGTAGTAGGCAAGAGTGTTTACGTCGCAGAACGATTCGGAGACCTTGTACAAAGTTTATATTCAACGTTTTAAGTAATTGATCGTATATTGGTTGCCAGCATGAATAGATGTATACAATGTTATCGATTTTTTGTGAAATAGCTACGACATGTTTTTCAATAATGTCTTTGACAAAGTATGTTTTTCCACAATTAGAGGGACCACTGATAACAAGGCTGAAAGGGTGTTGAAGCCTACCATCAAATCCTGAAACATCCCTAGTAGCCATAAGGTACAGTTGTATAGTCTTGGAGCCGCAGCGTCGTTTATTGTAAAGCGACCTGTACTTTCCCTGGTGAGTGTGTGCGTTTTTGAGATGGAACTGTTTTTGTGCGTGTTATTGTGAAGGCAGTTGTGGTCAGATGGTTAGGAGGCTGCGGCTGCTTGGTCACAAAGGATTGAACAAGCCCAATTAACGATTCATGTGTAACCACTTTGGCATTTGTGGCATTGAGGGTTACACCCTTGCATTAACCTGTGTATTTCCTTGGCGGTCCTATAAGCATAGCATTTAGGACCCCGAGTAATAAACTCAGTTATATAATCTTCGGTAGGAGCCCCACAGACTTGGGCTATTTAGTTCATCCGTTAAATCGCCAAGGTAAGGACCTAGAGGTGGGATCCACTCGCCGTCTCTGCTTGTGAACAGAATGCTGTCAGTGTCAACATATAAAATACGTTCCTGCAGTTTATCCAACAAATCATATAGCTCCATGCGAGCATAGGCTGTGGTCATGGCCCCTATAAAAACATTCACATCTTTTACTCTGGATCGCGCCCCCTCTGTGTATCGCCATTGGACAATCGCTACTTCTGGTGAGATGAATGAGAACTGGCGAACATCAAAAGTGTCGCTGAACATGAGCTGTGTGAAGCGGGATGGTTCGGTTATGAGCTCAGCGGTAGTCATGTTACTTCGCATGGCAAATTTGCCCCAAAGACTATTCAGAAGCAATTTATTTGTATGCCTGACAGCTTTGTTAAAACATATCTTGGTCGGATCAAGGCCGAATGCCTTCGTGTGCATAATAGTCATCTATGTACTTTTGTTTTCGTCTTCCGTTTTGATATGCCCAGGGTATCCTGAAGCTTCTTGCTACGTTTAAGAAATGTTTTAACATAGGCTTTAAAAGCTGATCAGTTTTTTCTGGGAAATGCCAAACTTCAGCAATGGAAACAATCTTATACCCTTTCTCTATGGCTTTCTGTAATTCAAAGCGTCACACCAAGCGCCAGACAACAACCTCTCTTGATCGCTATGTGTGCATGGTGTTGTTTGATTCATCTCAACGGCACCACGCGCACATAGAGGAACATCAGTTTACCGTTACAGTGGTAGAGGGCAACACAGGGTGATACAGGCCTCTGGGCGGGCTACTGTACATTTCACAATGCCAAAGTATTTGTTTATGTCATCAAAATCCTTGTGTATTTTTTTGGGGTGTCCTATTGGATAATCTCTTTTAGACTGAACAGTTGGGTACAAACTTGTGAAATCATAGTATCTGATCTTTTCATCATTTTCTACCTTGTGGTACAGTTTCATTGCATTTGTGCGGCCTCCAAAGAGGAGGGGATTCTCGCGGATTGAGGCCGCCCTGGCTTTTCATATGTTAACATGAACTCCTTAACGTCTGGGTCATTGTCCACAGCCTGTCTCCAATCACATTCCCACATCACCACAACTTTCAGCTGATGCTTATTTTTTAGAGCAGACACTCTGTTATGGAACTCCGATAGCAGTTCACCCTGTGTTTTTGTTTTTGGTGAGAGGATTGATTTCACCTGGCGCACGCTTATCACAGCCGTGAAAGAAGCAGCCATTAAATTCATAACCGTGTGTGTGTCTTCACAATAGCCATCTACAAAGAAGTGACCAAATGACTTTTCACCTCTGTTCAGAGCGTGCTGTATGTCAAGGCCCTCTCTGTCTGAAACATACTCAAGCCACTGTATTGAAACATCAGAACATGTCTTGTTTTGCCTAAGGTAGGCCCCTTCGTATGTCAGAGCAACAGAATCTTTGGGGAGGAACAACGTTTTAAATACACCCATACATGAGGGAGGCCAATGTAGCGTATGCAAAGCGGGTCTAGGCCTGTGCGCGTCGTGGAAGGCCTCTCTGTATATTTTGCATGCTTTAATCAAAACCGTTACATCGTTAACACAATAGCTGAGCAGCTCTTTTCGAAAGTCAAAAGGTGTGTCGCCGGACCGTTAGCGTTACCACTCCATGAGCGTTTTCTTAGAGGCGTCACTCATAGCATCATAACCATATAGAGCTGGTGCAGGATCACGGACCAATATAATTCTCATTCTCGCTTGTTAAGTTGTGTGGGAAGAAGCCTTTGAGAAGATCGGAGAGCCCCCCATGGCTGCGGTGTTTTAAGATAGGCCATAGGGATAAAACTGGGACGATCGATCAAGCGCTGATTGAAAGTAGAATCGATCATCAGAAGCACCCTAGAACCGGCGCATAGTAATAGTTGGACAAAGTTTCTGACTCACCAGATACTCTAAAACTATATAACTGTGAAAACCCTGATGCATTGTGTGCTATAAAAGAATTATAGCCTCTGTATTTCTCCTGTCTGTAGTTCTTAATGAATGATGCGCGACAGTTTGTTGTTTAGGAAGCGAGTTTTTGACCGTCCATATCCATAGCATACAAAATTAGCTTCATGGCCCATTGTTTGCGATGTTTTGAAATGCGTAAAAGATATACTTATCACTACTTTCTTTGCGTTCGACGGGTTGTATATAGCAAAGTCGCGTAGTAGCCCTAAAAGGCTCTCTACAATGTAGGCATTTAGGTTTTTACAGCTGTGTGGATTTTTCGACACCGATATGTTGCGTGACAGGACTACGCAATATTTGATTTTATTGCAGGGTTTAAGCCCGTGTTTCCGCGTCCGGGTTTTTATGGTTTTCAAAACACTGTTGCGATTTGCATATCGTTTACAGCCTGTGCATTTAATGGTCTTGTCAGGTATACAATCAGTGCCTAACACACATTACAAGCCAACTACAAAGGTGCCCCAGAGGGTTCTGGTAGGTCTTGTAACACCCATCGCAAGCGTCACAGCGCCCAAAAAAACCCGTTTTATTTACGATGAGATAATAATGTTGCGTCATGCAAATACAACCATGCTGTTTTCACATCTGGTTGGTGCGTAGCGTTTTGAAGATGGTGGGTTTTTACATCCGGCTACATGATGGAATATCACAATTTTCATTTTCAAATGTTTCTGAAATCTGTCAACATCAGAGAGCAACGAAACCTTATGTGTGTAGTCAAACCCAAATCACTATGCAGATGCTTAGCATAATTCATCTTCTCATCATGCGACCATCTGCTATTTACATAATGTGCCAGGCAGAGAGAAAAGCAGAGATTGTGCGTTACCAGCGTTATTCTTGGGGTTATACAAAGCATTACCTTTTTCTGACAATATTTTCGTAACCAATGCTTCCTAGTTTGCGTCGCCCGACCCCCCCTCCCGACATATTGCGGGGCGCTATTGTCACAATTAATTCTAAAGAGTCATCGGTCAGTGAATTATCGTTACTCTGCATTGCCTTGCGACTTGCTCCAGAAATGTGTCTGTGTTATAGCCATCGCCTGAGTTCAACATTGTTTGGATAGGGACATCTACGGCTGGCCCCTTAACTCAACATTAAAAACGCTGTCCTGTGTTGCATTGCCCAAAGCCCTACGCTATTAAATCTGTTAAGGTTCTATACACCCTTTCAGGAACACTACCGATATCAGTCAAATCAATATTACCCGATGGGTCGACATCTTGGCGAAATTCAGCAGCATTAAAAGGGGTATCTGTCTGGATGCTATTTCGGATGTTACCTTAGAAGCGGCGCCCGCACCACACTGCACCCACCCTGAGGATTTTCTGTGGGTGATGGAGGGTACTATAAGCGCTTGTGGACGGTTGGGGACCGGTCTGTTCATCTGTACAGGATCGTTTTGCGGCCTGAACACTTTCGGAGAAACATGCAGGTCTCTTATTACTCTGATCTATGTCTGGGGGTCTGTATTTGATGATTGTGTAAGCGTCTGTATTGGACCGGTGTATTGCTGGAATACCGTCTGAAGGACCATTATGTGACAACTGTTCAGGGACCGGACTATCTAATTCTTGTGTTTTCTCACTGTTGCTTTCACTAAGCGTAGCACTAGGCATAGATTGGGCCCAGGCTTCGAATATTTTGGCATGTATAGCATACAAACGTGCAAAATCCTGAGGATTGCTTACTGCTCTTGTGTAATCGTCCTCGCGTGGCCATTCTAGTTCCTCGTCACTACTATCGTCCACACACACCTAAGGGTTCAGATTTTTTGGTTTTTTTGGGTGGCGGTGGCATTTTCTTTTTAATTTTTTTTAAATTTTTTTTATATTGTACACAAACTATAGCCTGTTTTTTTTACTGTGGGGGCATATTCATAGTCTTTTTAAGGCATACTATCATAGGTACAATCAGCGTATTGAGAGAGCTGACCTGATTGGCCAGCGTGGTGCCAAAACCTGTGACCAAATCAACCAAATGCGTGTTAGCTCTGACCTGGCTGGCCAGCGTTGTTCCGAAGTCTGTGACCAAACCAGTCAATTGTGTGTTAGCTGTTTGCAAGACATCTAATTTATTCATAAGAGCATCGTTTTGTTTTCGTAATTCGGCTAATTCTGATTGTATTTGTTTATAATTGCCATCTGACGCAGGTTGTTGAGGTGTAGTGTTGACACAATACTCAAAAAGCTCTTCACCCTGAAGCAATGTCACCTGCTCAGGACCTCCTAGTGCCCCACAGTGTTCAAACTGGTTGTAAAGTATTATAATTAGGCACTGCTTGCTTATCAAGGAATGGAACGTTAACCTCTAATACATTTACAGGATTGGTTACTGATGTATTCCCCCTGTTACACTTTTTATCTGACACCGTTATGACAGAGGTGTGTGGTATACAGCTGACATGAGTCGGATCCTTCCTCTGTGCTATAGATACAGTTAAAGAGGTATGCACCTACATTATATTCAGGGAACACCTGCAAAGATGCCTGACTTCGATTGATGGGCTGTAAGTGGTGTCTCTGCTATTTCGGCGTCTTCAGACCCTTCTGCTGTAGCTAGCCGATTTGGTTGAGGGGTGTAGGAGCTGCCGCTGTTAGTCCTGTGTCTTCAGACCCTTCTCCCGGCTTCTACGGCATGGATTGTCTAGAGGTATAACAACATATTTTTCTGGTTAAATAAAAGAACAGCGCACACACACACACACACACACAACACACACACACACAAACAGACACACACCCACACACCTCATCAGATGTCTTTTGTAAAGGGGTGTCCTTTTGTCCCCTCTCCAATGGAGTCACTTTCGTTGGGTGGTAGGGCTTTGGTGTACTATGTGTGAAATCACATTAGACGACAACAAATGCAAGGACTCTAAGTCTTGATTAAATTCGTTACTTGCTAAAACAAAGAAATG
Source organism: Perca fluviatilis (assembly GCF_010015445.1). Taxonomy (NCBI): domain Eukaryota; kingdom Metazoa; phylum Chordata; class Actinopteri; order Perciformes; family Percidae; genus Perca; species Perca fluviatilis. The sequence continues at coordinate 6,212,597 of NC_053116.1, forward strand.
CCTTTTTAACAATATATACATTTTATTTAAAAGCTTTTATAACACTATGTAAATATATTCTGCTAGATACAAAGGGTTTCTCACCTCTGCAACTGTGTTAGGATCATAAGATACAGTGGCCGGGTAAGATGAGACCGGACAAAGGAATGGTTGCGTCTTTTTGGTGGGAGGAGGCCTTTCTGGTATGGCTCAGGCTGTAATAAGCATTAGATTAGAAAATTTTTTTTTTTTTTTTTTTTTTTTTTTTAAATACAACACTCTATTTTCATGTTTTTCTTTTCAATTCACCTCAATAGATCTCTTCTTAGATCCCTTCTTAGGCTTGTGTAGACATCCGTTTCTGCTCCATGGGGGTGGCTGTGTGAAATCGTCCTCGAAGTCGTCAAATACAATGAAACTAAGTCTTCCGTAGCCTTTAGTTGCTAAAACAAAGGAAAGGTCTTTTTAACAACATATACATTTTATTTAAAAAGCTTTTATAACACATGTAAATATATTCTGCTAGATACAAAAGGGGTTTCTCACCTCTGCAACTGTGTTAGGATCATAAGATACAGTGGCCGGGTAAGATGAAACCGGGAACAAAGGAATGGTTGCGATTTGGTAGGGAAGCCTTTCTGGTATGGCTCAGGCTGTAATAAGCATTAGATTAGATGCATTAGATTATTTTTTTTTATACAACACAGCATTTTACCGTTTTTTCTTTTCAACTCACCTCAATAAATTGCTTCTTATGCTTACGATGGTGAACGTTTTTAGGGGTTGCTAGCTTTCACAGAGAGGTTTAGAGAAGCCCACGGCCTTTTATCATGGTTGATTTCAGCCCTATGTGCTATCGAGTAGCCATCACCCTTACGGATCCTTTGTTCAGGAACGGATTGTCTAGACACAGAATATATATATATATATTAGAGGACTAGAAACACGGTGATAAATTAAATAGTAATAAATATTACAGCCTGAAAGAGATAAATAGCCCCATAAATACCTGTTTCCAACGTTCTTATTCCTTATTAGAAGGACCTTTTGTTTTATGTTCTGGTGTGTTGGGGTCTGTAGGTTCGGGCTACACAGCTCTTTTTAAAAACAAAAAACAAAAATTAATGAAAACACAGTACTAAATCAATTAATGCTGTAGTGTATAATATATTTATAGGTTTTACCTTGTGGTATAAGTGTTTCATCAACTAACACAGCCACATTGTCCCAGCTCTTTGTAAAATCACCTAATGACGCAAACTGCATTATACAACAAAAAAAAAAAACTTTTTAAGTCACAAATGACTGAATGAATTAAACACCTTACAATAAGCTTTTTTTTTAAATTTACTCACCAAACGCAGCCATTTCTGTAGAAACGAATCCTCTTTTCTTCAGAGGTCTTTGTTGAGGAAGCCTGAGAAAACGAGGGAAAATTTTTAGCTAGCACCTTAGCTAAAAACTGCAGGTAAAAAGTGAGCAGTCAGCCTTGAAAACAAGGGGTTTTAAACACCACAAACCACCCCTTTATGACGATTTAACACCCACAACAATAGACCTCACATTTACAAGCTAACCACTGGGCTAACACCGTGTTTTTACTATCGTCATATGGTACAACCCGCCGCCACTTACCAACCCACGGTCAAAAGTTTTAGCTAATTCATGAATGACTGAATGAATTAAATATCTTTGAACATCCTTAAACACAAGAGGTGCTTTTAAATTTACTTACCACTAGTAGGTATTGCTGAAAAACGAAACACCTGCGTTGCTTTCACCAAGAAGAATTAAAAAGTGAAACTCCAGAGGTTTTTTTTGATGAGGAAAAACGTGGTAGCTATCTAGCTAGCTACCAGACTAGCCAGAAAAAGCATCTAAAAAGAGACAGCTAGCATGAAACAAAGGGGTTTTAAACAGTGCACTGCTGAAAAAGGATCCTCTTTTTTTTTTTTTTTTCTCACAAAAAAGAGCAACCACCTCGTATTGATTGTGGAAAAACGTGGTAGTAAGCTAGCTAGCTAGCAGAAAAGCTAAAAGTGTGCAGACCCCCAGGTAGTACGACAGAGTGACCTCATTCGAAGCGGGTGTGAGAGGCCGCCTCAGCTCAAGGCCACAAGACCCTCGTTGCAGGGAGGCGTACGACCGCGACACCGAAGTCATCACATCCGCTAGATGCACTACCATATTCGGCCACTAGATGGCGCTCGCGGGGTGCCGACGTTCGACCGCGAAGTCATCACATCCGCTAGATGCACTACCATATTCGGCCACTAGATGGCGCTCGCGGGGTGCCGACGTTCGACCGCGACGTCATCACATCCGCTAGATGCGTGCGCAGCTTCGACGATTAGATGCACTAACATATTCAGCCACTAGATGGCGATCGCGAGTAACGACGTGCGGCCGCGCCGTCATCACGCACGCACATATCATCAGTTGGCATGGCAGGTTTGCGTGTGCGTGTGAGATGACGTCACACATGCACGCGCAAAACCGCCATCTTTATACTACTTTTGTCATATACTTTCACTTTTTACACACACACACACACACACACACACACACACGTTATGTAAATCCACAGTTGCTACAGTCCAATTTGTCAGCTGGAAGTTGCAGCAGGTGAAGTAATTAGGAGTATTAGACTGAAATCTGAATTAAAGCAAACATTGATTTCTTTCATCCTTTTGAACCCTCCAAAACCATATATATATATATTTAAATGTATTTATTTATATTTACGTATAGGGTCATATGTTACGACCCTATAAACCACAAGCTCCCTCAGAGGAGGATGGAGTGTGACCGGTGATTGGAACTTTTGTTTTGTTTCTTTGCAGGATATTTTACTCATTTAGTGGAAAACAGCCCTGAGGCTGAATATATTTCTTAAAGGTGCTGTAGGTAGGATTGCGAAGATCCAGGACTTAGCCAAAAAATTTGAACATCGACAACTTCTCAGTCCCTCCCCCTCTTTCGCTAAAGCCCAAAACGGTCTCTTAAGCCCCTCCCCCCACGAGGGAGAATGAATGCTTGTGCATGAGCAGTGATTGACACGCAGTTAAACACCCCCCCCTGGCCCTGATTAGTGCATCTCAACAGGGAGCGGTGGATTTTTGCAAATCACACTACAGGCTGTAGGTGATGCCAGAGTAGCCAGATTCTTTTTTTTTATTACCTGCTTCATGTAGTTCTAAACAAACATAGGGTCAGTTTCAGCAAATATGACAGAAAGTTATAAAAGTCTTACCTACTGCACCTTTAAATCCACAATAGACTGAAATCATTAGGACCAGCACATAATGATCTCAACCCTCAATATGTTGCAAAGGCCAGATCACATCAGTTTCTTTTGTTGAAATAGACTCATTCATTATTGCTCAGGCTCTGCTTTCATAAATTGTTGATCAGGTTTGTCATTGCTTGTCAATCCTACAGCAGTCAATCTGAAATATGAAGCAGTCAGAGCACTCAAACTTCCAGCAATGCTGCACAATCCTTTTCAATTTTTAACATTCTACTAGCATGCCTCAAATGATTGCAATATCAGTCAGATGATTGGTCCACCACTTTAGTCCAGACTGAAACATCACAACATTTGATGTTGACATTTTAATCAGCCCGAACAGCTTCACTTTAAATCTGTGATAAAGTGGAGGCTCAGATCGCTCTCTGCTTCTGTTGAAGTTACAGAAATTAAACAGGCGTTACATTATATTATTCTATCATTTCATCATTATATTTTATCTCTTGTTTTGCATCATAAGCAACTTGTTCCATGATCATTTACTAAAACCAAGCATGGAAAACTAAAGTTAAATTGAACTGTAATACGTAGTTTACAAGCATACAAGCTTCAGTCAGAATTATGTTTTTGTCAATACTTCTTCTCATCTGAGGCACCTGAGGGTCATACAATCCCATCTTTATTTTCAGATTGTCCCTTGTGAACCCAAATCATAACCATCTACAACTAAAACCCTATACAATCTCTGGAGATGTGTGACCTCTGGAGTAGTACACCGTAGCGTCCGGTACACTGGTTGGTTGTCGTTCCCCATCTCTTTGTAATCTTGGTTTCATGAGCCCCTTTTATGCAGAGATTCCGCAATACCGTCGTAAATAACATCCGTCATTAGGCCAGCTTTGATTTTTACACTAACCCAAACAACATGCCGGCAATTTCGGAAGCAAAAGAGGTGTGACACGTAACAACAGCGTCAACGTCTAGTGTGTAAGAGCGTGTAGTCCTGCCATGCTGACTCTACACAGACGTTGACTCGGCTTGCTACCTCCGCTGCCGGCTTAATGGCAGAACAATTCTGTCTCTTTACTCTGTGTTCATACCTTTTATACAGAACGGTGAGACAGAAAAATGGTGCAACAATCCCGGCTTGAACAGGTTGTGTGAAAGGGGCTTGAGTTTGAGATCATGTAACAACATTTTGAGGCAGTATTAGGAAATTGTAAAAAACTTAAATTAGTCCACAGGCTAGATAGGGGGCTTTCACATTTGCCTCATTTAGTTTGGTTGAATGGCACTAGAGTTGGTTTGCCGGGGCAATCGCACTCGGATGTGCATCAACAGCGGACCAAACAAGTCTCTGTACACTTTCAATCAAACTCTGGAGTGGTTTGTTCGGGATCCCACCTCAAACCGCACCAAATGTGTACTTTCCAAGTCTGAGCTAAAGGGCTCCTGTTGTCAGGTGTGCTTTGCAATCTCTCACAGAAATAGACTGCGGTCAAGCTGGCAGACACTCGCATTTTCTGTGGTCAAACCAGCCGCCGCTAAAGTTGGAGGCAGACACCGGCAGAGCAGGCCGAAGTCTCGGTGACCAGAGCAGACGTAGTAACAATATCTGATTATTCAAATGAAATGAACTGGTTTGAGCATGGAGATGCAAGAAAGATGCATTAGTCCAGAACCCAAGACCTTCTTCCTGTATTTACTTTCTTGCTCCCGCCCCAGACACATCTAACCAATAAGCGGAGTGAATGTTCTTGCTTGGTTTGGTACACTTAGATTGTTCCAGGTGTGAAACCAAACCAGGGGGAAATCGACTGACTCGGACCAAAGCAACTATAGGTGTGAAAACGCCCTTAGCTACCAAACAATGTTTTGGACAAGAGTACAACAGGACCTCCGTGCAAGCTTTGGTCTAGCCCGATTGATTCAATGCAACTGTGAAGCCTCTGTTGTGTTTAGGATCTGATAGTGTTGCATTCTGTCTTGTCTCATCATTGAGAGTTGACATTTTTGTTTCAGATAGCAATATCTCAAGAAGCACAATAGAGGAGCTGTCTATGTTTAGTACTTGTGAACAGTCATTTCTTTTGGGAAACACTTGTAAAGGCTTAGGTTGTAGTACACTGGTATTTGTCATTATGTCATTATTACCCAATAAGTAACTAAGAGGGCTTCCTGCAGTTTAGTGCTGACTATACGGTTTTGCTCTCACTTAAGTTTGAATAGTTATTCCATTGCTGACTTGTACTTTAAAATGTTGATAAGTGCATCATTACAAAAGGCAATTACGCATGACAAATTAAATTGTACGCATCATTGCTTTATCAGTAACCCATGCAATTAAAGATATAAAGTTGCATTGACATTGATGAACCACAATTCTAGCAGTGAGATTGTATTATCATATGTTACAACCCTATAAACCAGAGAGTAACCATTGATAACTGAAGGAAGGATGGGAGGCGCTTGTTACAAAATTATCAGTACAATTTATCAATAATGCAAAACAGAACATGTGCAGCAATGCTCCACAGCCGAAACAAAAGCGAACTGGCCACGGACAGGCAGAAGCCGATCTACAATGAGACAAAAACAACAGTGACTACATTCACACCAATATTCCATATTCTGAATATGAGAATATTCCGAATTTGATACAGGTCATGTAAACAGCATATTCCGGTTGGATATTCCGAATAAGGCCTTTTTCCGATTAAGACGTGTGACATTCTGGTATTATTCGGGTTTTAGAGGCATTCTAGGGACATGTATATACATATATACAGCGCATTCAGGATATGTGTCTCAATTTGGGTTTTTCATGCAGTTTACGTCCTCTTGCCTGTTAACGGCTTACTGTCGTCTCTGTGCGTTGCTATGGTTGCTGTACACAAACCAACCAGCCAACAGTAGCCAACAGGCTGCAGAAGAAGGAGAAAGGGAGGCTGTGCTCGCACGGTCCAGCAAGTCCGCCACCGCTGGTAAACTTTGAAAAAAATAAATTTTGCACGGCTACATGTAAAAGGGAATATTATTCAACTCAAGGACCCCACAATCCTAAGCATAACAGCGACATCTGATTGGAAGAGCTCGCTGTTACCATGGAAGTGTTTATCCTACCTGTGAAACCGCGACTGGTTAGAGCGAGCTACCATTGAAGTCCGATTGCTTCTGTACACAGTCTTGTACCTTTTTTTCCATTTTCAAAATGTTCCTTTGCACCAAATCAAATGTTTTATGGTCCTCTTGTAGCTGGTTGGCTTGGTCCCAGACTCAATGCTCTTTATAAAAGCAATTTTTTGAAACGTCAATGGAACAATTGAATGGGGAAAAACACTTTAAAGCAACCAGAGCCGTTAAAAAAATGGGCGGTCACAGTTGAGCTACATTCTCCTCAGGTATAAAATGGAAGAGGAGAGGAAAGAAAAGGAAGAAATGATGAGTGAGAATGTGAGAAAAAGTAAAAGGAAGAAGGGAAAAAAAGAGAGAACGCTGTTAAGCTCTGATTGAAAATGAAAGAGGGAAAGGGCAACGGAAATTAGCACTAAGAGAGAGGAAAACAGGACATAAAACAGGCCGAGAGCAGAGAAAGGCCAATTGAAGAGGGGAAACGTTATTTAACACAGAGAAGAAAGGTAAAGACAGGAAGAGAATGTGAAAGTAAAAGAACAGAAAAAAGCTGATGGTTGGAGAGGTTAAGCAAAATTGACTAAAAGAGAAAATAACAGGTCTGAACCAGACGTGAGGAAAGTAAGGGACAGCAAAATCGAGGATCATTGATCAGAGTGCAGCCAAAGTGAGACGAAAATACAGACGAAATAAGAGGTGGGTAAAATGCAAGAGAGAGGAAAGAAGTGATAAATGAGAAGAACGAAAGCAGAGGGGGAAAATCACCAACTGTGAAATGAACACCAGGATGGGACACACATCCCTGGTTTATATATGAAAGAAAGAGAGAGAAAGAAAGAAAGAAAGCTATGAAAGGAACTGATGACAGAGATAAAGACAATAGATAGAATGTCTAATAGAAAAACACAAAAGAAACATTAGATATGGTAAAAGATAAGGGTCAAGATTCAAAGTGGAAAAATAAAATATTAGACAAAAAAGCATTCCCCGGGACCTTCTTCCTGTATTGAAACTAAGTTTTGGGTTTAGATATAAATCTTGTTCTACAGTCCTCCAATATGATCTGGAGACGGAGCAGACCTACAGTTAGCCGTTAAATTCACGTTGCCGTTCAGATTTTAAATGTACAGTATGCCCTTTGAGACCCGTTTTTCGGTTATTATTGTTCTCCGATTGCGACTTCTCAGTCCCACCATAATGAGTAGCATACTAGCATTTGGTCGAAACAGCAACCAAACTTGTCTTCTAGCACAGCCAAGTATCCTAGGAATTAATCTGCACTGTTTTTTAAGAATTGTCTGCTTTAAAAGCAACAGTGGCTCATGGCCTGTTGATTGAAACTGAATGTCATTCAAAAGAGTTGATGATCGCTTGACCTACCGCTCCAAGGAAGGTTTTGGTGTTCGTGTACACATGGTAACCCAAGATTTTCCCAAAAATCTCCCGAAATGGTTTAGGTAAATTAGTTTAGGCATTGACCTTGAATGTTTAAGTTTAGGATAAATTGTTGGGCAGCGAGTCTCTCTCTCTTTTTGCAAATCGAGGATTGCCATCTACACAACTGGGTTTAGTTCATGGGAGCGTCACTTCCGGCTTGGTCGAGAAATCCAGCAAACTCCTGCATGGGAAGCCAGTGAGGGATCCCATCCTTTCTTTTGCTGCACTCGTGTCTGCTACTAGTTGGCTGGGGCACAAGTACTAAGAGGCAACTGGAGACATCAAGTGTCACAGATTTAGAACCTGTGTATCGCGTACAGTTAGCAGTAGTCTATATGGATGACGTTTCATTTCCGAGATTGTTTCGTTGCCGCCGGAAATTCCGCCAGATATGCATCATATTTGGCCAGATGTCCGTTACCTTCCGCTTTCTTTGTGTTGGCATTTTAAACTCTGGTGCATTTATGAGGACTATGGTTAACTGCAGGGTAAATCCAGACAGCTAGCTAGACTATCTGTCCAATCTGAGTTTTCTGTTGCACAACTAAAATAAGTTCCTTTCGGATGCTACTTTGCAGAGACATTGACTACGTTTACATGCAGCCAATAACCCGTTCAAAACCTGAATATTAGCAATAACCCGGTCGCGCACGGCCATGTAAACACCGGCAAAAACCCGAATATGCTCATATTCCGGTTTTTAAAAACTCGAAAATGATCCCTGGGTTACCCCTTTTCTAACCCGAAATTTTGGTCATGAAAACGCGTATCGGCATATCCCCATCAAAAGGAACATTGATTTGTGTTCTGCGCATGTTATATTCGCAAGGAATCTTGGTCTTTTGAGTAGAGGAACTTCTTGTATGTGCCAGAAAACCTGCGCGCAGTATACCAGAAGTAAACAAGAAGTAGAGGTAAACATGGCGAGATGCAGCAAAGCACCACACTTTTGGAGCGAGGAGAAAACCAATTTCTTTATTAGTGTGGTGAAAACCATGAATATAATGTCTTTTGTTGACGGCAGAAAGTACCGAGATAGTGAGATTTATAAGAAGGTGACCGAAAAGTTACGTGAAGCAGAGTTTGTCCGTACATCCAGACGCTAACCGTGCGTCGCCGTTTACGTCGGGATATTGCCAATTGATTACAAATTCCATGTATACAGGAGTAACTCTCTCTGCTCACGCATGTAAACGGGTTATTCCGAATGTTTCAGAAACCCAAATAGTGACCTTAACCCGACCATAACCCGAAAATTGACAGCTTGTAAATGTAGTCATTGTCATCATGTCCGGCGCGAGACAACTGTGATTGGTTTAAAGAAATGCCAGTAAACCAGAGCATGTTTTTCTCCAGTCCCAGATTTGGAGTTTTTTATTTCAGAGAAAGTGGATAGAAAATCTTAGAAACTCATAGAATAAAAAAAAAGACCTGATGATAAATACACTGAAACATGGTGCAGAGTATCTAACCTGTGAGTCGAGCAATACTTGTTGTAGCAACAGAACATTATGACACAATTTGCTTGACATTCAGCCTTGTATCTATGAAGGTTAATCTGGACTAATTGTAAATACTATCTCATTGCGTGCTTTAAAAAAAAAAAGTGTAGAAACGGAGGGAAGTAAAAGTCATGCATTGACATTTCAAAAAGGTGAGATATTTCAAAACTGCCATTGAGTGACTGCTGCTAACAGCTATCGAGTGATTGCTGCTTGACCTTTATCGCATGCAGTGTCCAGCGCTTCAGAGAACCTTTAATGGAAAGGCAATAAATCCCGTCTCTGAGACCCCCACCTATCAGCTCCGCAGAGAGATGAGAGCTGAGGTATTCAATGTCTCTTGTCAAACTAAAAGCACATTTATTCGGTGTGCACCTATAAACATATTTTTATGATATTGCGTGTTTGTGTGTGTTTTCATGTGTGATCATGTGTTTGCATTAATGCAGTGGGCAGTATGGGTAAAGTATAAGAAGGGATTTTGATTAAATTTGGTATTTTGTCGGTTATTTAGGTGGGAAGATGTGGTTTACAGTCGTGTACTGATGAGCTGTCAGCCTGTCTCTGAAACAGAATGAGAAATTATGGATATTAAATCAAACTGTCCGCAAGATTTTTGCTGTCGGAAATGTCAGCACTGTCTGAAGAATGGAGGGAAATAGACGGAGAGGTAGCAGTTTCCTCGAGATAAAGACGGATGAGAGGGCAAGATGAAAAGGAGAAGATGATCGGCAGTCACGTTAGCGCAGGGGTCTGGAATATTTTTTAGGCCAGGGACCCCTTAGCTGAAAGAGATCACAGAGTAGGGAACCTCTACAGAAGGCTTGTATCATGTGGACGTGCCAACAGTTGTTGTATCAATACTTGGTGGCGACAGAAACTACGCACTATGGCGTTATGAACAGATCGAGGATGTTTATGGATAATCACACTGTCAAAGTTGAGTCAGGATAATGCTATAAAATTGAATTCAACCCCAAAAAGTCAATGAAAGTCATCCATCTGCGTTATTTTTGGTTTTAGGTTGAAAGAAACCCAGATTTCTGATATACAAACTTTGAAAACAGATACAATTTGACCCAAAGACAAAAGGAGGGTTTATTGGGCAGAATGGATGAAAGTAAATGGTTATTATTTTCATGTTAAACATACATTTGGAAGGCACTGTGAATCCTTAAGCTTGACTGTATGGGTACCATAGTGGCTACCATAAATATGACATGTGCAATACTGCAAATCACTTATATTTATTTATTGCTTGTTTATCTGTGTCTTGTACTTTTCCCCCTATCACTTGCTGCTGCAACAGTGTGAATTCCCCCATTGTGGGATTAATAAAGAATTTAGAATCTTGAATTTTACCAATGGTAGGCTTATCTTCAATGTGTAAATCATTTTTCCACAGATAGGCCAATTCATCTTTGCTGTTAACATGATTCATATGAATGTATATTATCAGACATTTCAATTTTAAAAAAAAAAGAAAATTGGCGGGCCCCCTTGCTGTAACTCTGAGGACCCCCTAAGGAGTCGCGGACCCCATGTTGAAGATCTGTGCGTTAGCGCACCCATGTGCATTACACACCAGAAAACAAACTGTCGGATGGATGAAAAATTGAGCGGCATGTTGACATGCTGTGACGTACACAGTCCTCAGATGCAGCCCCTCAATTGGGACATGGCAACCATGTATGCTTTTCTATTTGCCCTTTTTGCCCTATTTCTCTAGATACCATTATTATATTTGTCTGATGTTGCATTTCTACCAGAGAGCCATTTACAACCATGTAAACTTCACAGCCCCATCAAGCAGGTTATTACTTTCCCTGTCCTTTTCAAACAGACGTTTATTGTGTTTGTGATCAATGGCTAGAGCGTGGCAGTAATGGAGCTGGGGCTACGACTTCCATTTTTACTACGGAGACCCACACATACTATAATTCATGCGCACTCATGGCCCTGTGAGATGCAACAGATAAAAGCATGCACCAAGTGGAATAATAGACCAACTTTTTCTTTCAGCGGTCCCTATTCCTATTTGTTTGATCTGGCTTTATCTCCACTATTATGCAGTCCATTCTGCTGTGTGTGTGTGTGTGTGTGTGTGTGTGTGCATGCACACGCACTGCCTTATCTTCCCAGTGCAAACACAGTTTAAAGATTTAATTCAAAAACAAGACACTCCATTTGTTTCTTTTATAGCCGGAAACATTACATCATAAGTATGAGATGTTACTTGTGACTTTGGTGGTGAAAAAATAAGACAAAAAAGGTAAAATATTAATATTGCTTTTTACTTCAAATAAGAAACTGTCACAGCTCTATGCGTCAAAGATTTTAGAGTAGGATACGTTTCTAAAGCTTTTATGTTCAAGTGGAGTCCCTTTTTGTTCAAAAACTGGGACAATAATTTATTTGAGGTCGTGCTCTTCAGTATTTAAAAATTCCACTTATTCATTAAAGCCACACTTGTTAGTGCAGGATAATTACTATAATCAGAGTGTTCTCCAACATCCTGCAAACACTTTAAAGCCTGATTGCTGTTACAAAATTTTTAAATCCAAAGTGATTTCTTGGCCTTGCAAACAGCCTCAGGCTTTAATAAAATCCAACCTTTAATCTCCGCATGCACTTCAGAGTTATGATGAAAACATTAAATGTGTCTAATGGCAGAAATCCCAGAGCTAGATCACGTCTAAAATGTGATCAATCTTTGTGTGGACCATTTGTTGTTTCTTTGACAAATGGATTGTCAAAAAAAAATAAAAATAAAAATAGGTATGGGAGATATGTTCCTTTTTCCCGTCCCTCTTTGAGCTCCGCCAGGGCTCAGAGCGCCATGCTGTCATTTCATGAGGCTGACACAGCAAGAAAGTATTAAACTGCTCCCCTTTTTTTTTTTTTTAAGTGTAGCTTGAGTATATATCCTTACATTTGCATTAAAATAAAATGGAAAAAGAATTTCCCCACAATAAATTCAATGTAAGATTTTTAAAATCATGAAATAATGTTGCAAGATGACTCGTATTTCAAAGCCATGAATTCATCAGATTTCACCGTACTGCAAGTAAGAATTTTGTCTTTTATGTTGTAGTTTACAGCCTTGCTAGCATCATTGTCTGAGATGGCATTGTCTGTTTGTCCGTCCTTCCATTTGTCCACCAATTTAGTCCAGATTTGATTATCTCAAGGCACGAAATGGATGGGTTGGAAATGTTTTCACTGTGATTTTTTTAGGCAAGTCATTGAGAACAAGTTCTTATTTACAATGCCGGCCTGACAAGCAACAAAGCCACTTAGGGGAAGGGAAGGAGTGCTACGAGATAAAATACATACGTTAGGCTGGCACATAGGGTTCTTCGCTTAACGTCAAGGACCCCTTTTGGGAGATAGAAAACAGAAGATCCCATAGAAGTCAATGCAATTTGACTTGTGTTTGGATCATCATTTTGACTAATGTGTAAGGATTTATTTCTTGTTAAACAAATGTTTGTTTTATACATGTTTATTTTCTGACCTTGCCTGAACCTGATTGGCACGAGGTTGATTGCCGCCATGTCCCCTCAGTCTTCCCCCGTATCAGTGGATCAATGACCCAACACGGTGGCCGCATACTGCTTATGTGGAAATCTGATTGTTAGGCTGAGTGTCGTCTGTAACTAATCAATCGGTTATTAATACCAACTGTTCAATCTATAGGATGAGATTTAGTTTCATTGAAAACGGTTTGTTTAAAGTTAAAGTTTGGAGCGATGTTAAACTTCCACTGTTGTTTACGCTGTTGTCGTCTATGGGGAACGCTGTATTGTTTTCCACCAAGAAAGGGCCTGTGGTGATGAGACCTTCCCTCGGATGACGTAGTGCCGTATATAACGTATTAGACATACAGTATAGACAGTTTTAAATGATAAAAGAATACAATTTACAAATAACGACTAAAACTGGCAATGAGAACACAGACAGCAGTTAAAATGTATAACAAGAGAAGCACACAGGTACATGGGTAGATAAGAGAGCGTGAGCATACATGTATTTTTAAGGTTTATCATTTCCCAGAGAGATTATGAGCTAATCAGTAAACACTGAACGCCTTGGTGCTGCAGCAAATCTCAGTTTATTGGCTGAAGGTAAAGAGGTTCGCCGTTTGTTTTCCAGCCATCGCTCATTGCTGTTTAGACGTCAACTTTGGATTTTGTTCTTCAATTTGTGAATTATTACTTCCTGCATAATAAGAGACAAGATTTTCCTCTGGTGTCCAAACCCAACAGCTGAATTTCATTCGGGCAAACGAGGTGAATTTACTCCGTCCCATCAGAAGGAGTGGGCCGCTGTTCTCTGTTGTAATTAAGGCTGAAAGCACAGGTGTGTTTTTGCACAAATTATGTCAAATGTATTCTCCTGTCACCATTCATTGAAACTGTTTGTAACTCAGTGTACTCCTGGAAACACATTTTAGTTTTGTATGCCTCCTCATTTCTCTGTCTCTTTTAAAGCTATAGTGCGTAGTTTCTGTCGCCCCCATGAGGAATTCTAAGTAATGACAACAAAACTGTCGTCGCGTCCACATGATACAAAGCCTTCCGTGATCGCACATGCGCCCCGACCCCTCCTCCACACAGTTGCTAGTAGCCAAGGAGGACACGGAGGATTAAAAAAACATGATGGACTCTTCAGAAGAGGTCATTATCTTCACTCGAGTTTCTGCGCGGGAAAGTCACTGGACGACACAATCTTCTGAACATAGCCATACTGAGAAAGACAGAGTTGTGTGGAGCTGATAGTCTGAATTAGCTTTGTAGTAACTCATTTGGCAATGGCTTGAATGTAATTCAAAAGGTATATCCTCTGTACCTTTAACGGAAAATCTTATTTTTATTTTTTTATCAAAAAATACAAAAATGGAAAAACACCTGTAAAAAATCATTTCAGCTGTTACTGTGCACTACTTTGTTAAAATATATTAAAGAACATTTACTTTCATCTTTTAAATGCAAAATCTGACCAGCACACCCGTTTCTTCCAAAACTTGTTTCTTTTCTTTGACCTGCCTCTTCTTATCTCTATATAGGTCCAGACACATTCATCTTCCAGTCTTCTTCCTCCCACCCTGTCTTCGTCCTCATTTAGCTGCAGACTTTATTAGGATTGAACTGATTAAACACTGGGAAAACTTACTCTCCCATCATATTTAATTTTTCCTGTCCCATTTTTGTCTCCTTTGTACCTCTATCATCATATCCTACTGACGATGCAAATTTGTTTTTTCTTTCCTTAATTATGTGTGCCTGTCTTCTATTATTAGTATCACTGCCTAATTTACATTAGTAATTTGCATTTGTAATGAACAATTATTATTTAGATATACCGGTAACCCACATTGTTCCCTGTAATATACAAAGTCTGTTTTATCCCATTTTAATTGCATATTGTGTAAATAAAGGTTTAACTTTGATAATAGCTACAGTCACATTAGATGAGTTATATTAATTTCTCGTTGTGCTTCCAGATGTGTTAAGCCTAGCTTAGCACAAAGACTGGAAGCAGGGGGAATGGCTTTGTCAGAAGTGAAAAACTAGACTCTCCGGCATCTTGAAAGCTGTCATGATAGCTAGTAAGCTAGTCACCGATCCATCAAGGAGTCACCAGTGTCTTTGTTGACGGTTGCTGCTCAATAAAACCTCCAATGTGTAACTGATCATAAGATTGATCATATTTTTTTCACTTTTAAGAGAGCAAGACTAGCAGTTTGTCTTTGCTTCCAGTCTTTATCTCAATTTAGGATACAAACATCCAGGAAAACATGTACAAGCAAAGATCGCAAAAAATATCCAGGTTGCAAAATGCAGATCAGTTGAGCCGCTACATTCGGGGTGTGTTTGTGTTTGTTTGTTTGTTTGTTTGTTTGTTTGTTTGTACCCTTCTTCTTCAGTCTGCTATTGCAGTTTTTTCTTGCCACACATGCAGGGTGCGATTTGTGAAAAAAAGCAGATGGGGGGATATTTTTGTTCATGCACAACAACACAAAACATGCAAGAATTAAATCCCTCAATAATGCCACTCGGCCAGCCATGCCAAAACACTTCAATATTCAATACAAAATAATCTCAAAATGAAATTGCACAACGTGGTGTCAACATAAAAACATCACTTTCAAGCCGGAGAGCAGAGTTAATTTTGTATCCATCTATCCATCCATTTTCGTCTGCTTATCCGGTGTCGGGTCACGGGAGGAGCAGCTCCAGCAGGGGACCCCAAACTTCCCTTTCCCCTAACCAGCTCTGACTGAGGGATCCCTAGGCGTTCCATGCCAGTCACCCTCCTGAGGAAACCCATTTCAGTCGCTTGTACCCTGGATCTCGTTCTTTCGGTCATGACCCAGCCTTCATGACCATAGGTGAGGGTAGGAACGAAAACTGACCGGTAGATCGAGAGCTTTGCCTTTTGGCTCAGCTCTCTTTTCGTCACAACGGTGTGATAAATTGAATGTAATACCGCCCCCGCTGTGCCAATTCTCCAACCAATCTCCCGCTCCATTGTCCCCTCACTCGCGAACAAGACCCCAAGGTCTTTGAACTCCTTCACTACCCTATTTTCACCCAGGCAACGCTCGTTCGTTCCTCGGGAGTGTTTTGATCACGATCTTTTTCTTAACATAACCATTCATTGACCACCAGTCATTTTGGTGCCTAAACTTAACTGTAATCACCGCATAATGGTCACTTTTTCTGGCTAAGCTCAACCATCATGACACCTGAAAGGACCATCATCTCGTGGTGCCAGTAGCTGGCTTGCAGTCACCTATTGGCGGCTAAACAACTGCCGCTCAGATTTGATCATTCTATGGCACTATGTGTTCATGTTTCAGTGTGTATAAAAATAACTCAGTAGAGGCAAGGATATATAGACCAGAAAGGGGAAAATCCCAAGCATCCCCCCTCAGCAAATTGCACTCTGACCATATGTCATTTTTCTTTTATCTCTTCTTCTCTTCCTCTCCTGCAATGCATCTAGGCGTGGAATGCATCGTGGTTTTACCTGAGCCAAAGGATAACTGGGATCCTGTCTTTGGCACCGGTGTTTTCCTCTTCTCCTTCCTCATCCCCGTGGCGATCATCAGCATCTGCTACAGCCTGATGGTCAAGCGCCTGCGCAACGTCCGCATCCTCTCTGGCTCGAAGGAAAAAGACCGCAACCTGCGGCGCATCACCAGGATGGTCCTGGTGGTGGTGGCAGCATTTGTCGTCTGTTGGACCCCCATCCAGATCATGGTCCTGGCTCAGTCACTTGGCTTCAACATGAGCAGCTTTTTCACGGTGGTCCTGATGCACTTCTGCATCGCGCTGGGCTATGTCAACAGCAGCTTGAATCCTGTGCTCTACGCCTTCCTGGATGAGAATTTCAAACGATGCTTCCGCGAGTTCTGCAACCCGTCGCCATTCCACCTCGACACTCAGCAGTCGGGCAGGATGAGGAGCATCGCTAGGGAGGTGGCAGCGGCTTACAGCTGCAAGGCTGATGGTGGGGGTCATGGAGGAGGGACCCCTAATCCAGCATGACTAGGCGTGGAGCTCCCCTTGGTAGGGGTAGACCCCCAACAGAGGAGAGAGAACCAGGGGACAGGCAACTCCAACACAGAATTGACTCAGATTACAGCTCTCTAGCGGCACGAGCCCCCCCGCCCCCCAACTAGAAGACTGGCCTGGGGTGGGGGGGAGGGAGATGAGGAGGATGGAGTTGAAAGGAAAAGAATTTAAGAATATGGATGGGTATGACAAACATAGGACCTATAGGTTGCTTACAGTTCATGGGTAAAAGGGAAATGGGATAGGTTGAAAGATTGGGTGGAAAGGGTGGTGGACATCTTGGTAGGGGATGGTGCCAGATATGGGAGTAGCTCAAACCATTATGGGTCCTGGATTTTAGAATGTCTATGGCTCGAATTCCGCTGAGACGGTAAGTTGTTTTGGAATGTAAGACTATCGTTACGTGGTGAGGTGACAGCATTATTTGAAACTTATTGCAGCTCCAAAAACAACAGCCTCACTAACAGAAATGGCATCTGCCAACTGAGGCTGGTACCCAGTTGCTGCATCTCTAGAAAGATGTCTGACTCTACTTGGGTATGAGAAGGCAGGGGTTGGGGCTAGACATTTAGAGAGAGCATATAAACAGTAGGAATAATACTAAATAATAAAAGAGTGCAGATACCAAAATCACCATGTACTACTTTGGTGCTTGTAGAAAGAATATAAACAACATTGGAAGCACGGATCGTGGCTGTCTGGCGGTAAGGACCATGGACTGAAGACCTGCCAAGGAAGAGTAAAGCTTTCTGGAAGTGTGAAATAGAGAATAAACACATTCACTACAGTTTATTGTATCTTTATCAGTTGATGTTTCAGACTAAAGAACTATGTCGTGAGTGTGTCCCACAGTGATCCTAGTATGGGGTCTTTATTGTGATGGTTTCTCTTAAAATGGGTCTACCTAATTGTAATATGCTGCTTATAAGGACTTACATGGGTACACAAAGTATAATGTGATATTTCAGCCTGTAGACAGGAAGTTGGATGTAATACCTGCAAACAATAGCTGGCATAGAGAAAAAGAACAATGTGCAACACGCTACTCCTTAACAATATTCCTTAAACTGTGTCTATGGACCCAGAACGGGTCACATGAATGTTATTTCTCATAGGAGCAACATTTGTCATGTGTTCTGAAGCAAAATAACCTGAGAAACCCTGTCCAACAAGTTTCTTAGAGTTGTGATTTTTGAAAACTTTCTATGACCAACTGAGGTGTTGTAAATTAAGAGTTTGGGGTGGGGGGGAAGCTGGTAAGACCTGGGAGAACAGCAAAAACTCAACAAGAGAATCCGTGTTTGGGACAAGCCCAGCCTGGGTATTAATCCATCTTCTTCTTGCTGTGTTTTAGGACACAAGATGAATGACAGTGCCTGTCTGTGGGGGGTCCACACATGAAATCTCAATTAGCCTGTATCCAAGGGTAGATGTACCCATATCAAATTTGCAGCTAGGACTTGAAAGGGTTTCAATAAACATAATCTTGGCATAACATTATGGGCAAAAATTATGCATTTGTAAAAGCTGTCACAATAAAAGTTTCAAGCACTTAAAAAACATGACAATGACAAAGTGATTAGTGATAATGAATTTGTTCTTCTTAATTGGACTAAAGATTGAAAAACAATCAGAATTTTTTGAAACCTTCTTACCGGATGGTATTTACAACACATCTGTGATTCTACCATTGAACCAGACATATCTTGTGGAGATTTTCAGGACATTAACTTTAAAAATGTATCTAAGGAAATACACACTACCCCAAACCTGAAAGCAGAGTCACACGGTTGGCCAGTTGAGCCAACATTGTTACAGTTATTAGTCATTAGACTTGATCTGTTCTGATTGTGCTAATTCATTATTGCCCTTATTCAATACAAGTTTTGATTATTTGCATTTCATTTGAATACAAACAGAAACCAAAATATGTTTAAAGATCACGTTTTGGCTTCCATAAAGTGTACTTTATCAGAACTCATGAAATATATTTTGTCATTTCTGGAACTTTGTACTGTATCATTAGCTGATTCTGGAGCATTATGACTGAATGAAAAATGAAAAACCTACACTCTTGTACCTGTTGAAGAACAATATCACCTTTCTCTTTGTGTAAAATAACTTCCCTGCAGTGATTGCATTTTTCTGTACCATCACTGTCTTTTGCAAAGCTTTGTCACACTTTTTAGCATTACCTCTGGCCCGCCACACTGTAAACACTATACATGAGTATTGATGCATTCATAAGTGGTGATGTAGGCTGAAGTTTACTAGCATAAAGAAACCAAAGTTTGTTTCCGGGACTCAGTTTTAGGTGTGCATACTTCTAATTTCCAACAATATATTATTACACAGCCGTAATGATCTCAGTTGGTAACTGGTCAACAACCGAAGCTCTGTTTGTTTTGATGGTAACATTGCAATTATCACCAAAGGCGATGCATTTTAGGGATGTGATTAGTGTAACACCTTCTAGTAAATGATACAGGTGTACAGTTGCAGGTTAAAAGGAAGGACATTAACTGTTTCACTCAAGCCGCTAAATTTGACCCATTCTGGAAAGAACAGGTCTAACATTAGATATTTATGTGGGAGGACAATACCACCTGAAATAAACTGTTTAAAATTATACTTGCAGCTTGCGGTTCAATTTCCTGTGATACCTGCCATGGTAATTAGGCATTTTGAATAAAAGCAAAGTGAACATAGCAGAAGCGATATAATCACAGATGTTTTGAAAATGACACATCTGGGTGGGCTGTTTTTCAGTAGCTGCTGTCAGGTTTGGGGAATCAGACGTGCAACTGATGGGGTTTGGGGTCTAGGTAGGGATTGGGAATGTTGGTTGTTGAACTCTGGGTTTGAGATATCTTGAGGTGGGGACATTGACATTGGGTGGGGTTGGGTAGGGTTTGCTATTAGGGAGTCATTTAGACTCCCAGCACCACAGTGGCAAAGCAGGAGGACGGGGTCACAGTGTGCTGACTCCACTCCAAGGGACAAAGGGGCTCTCTCTCTTCTTAGTGTCTTAAAGTGGAAATCAATCCTGAAACAGAAACCACAGCAGGTACTGTACAGTTTTGGAAATTATACTGACAGCATTAGACTATATACAGTATTCCAACTTATGGAGATCTTCTGCAACAGTTACTTGACAAAAATATAAATAAAATACAATATGTTTTATTTTGGTTCTTAACTGGAAATGTGTCTCTCACATAACAAGTCTAAATGTAAAAAAATGTTAATAATGCTTTTTCAAAGTTTCACAGTTTTTATATTTACGCTATTGTGATAACCAAGAAAACGAACAGGTCTTGCCTAAATGTTTGCAAAAACCATGTTAGGCCAAACAATGGACACATTATTATCTAAAATCTATTTACAGATATTTCTGACACTGCTCATTACAATTAGCAAAATAATCAGTCTTTTTCACTTTTACATGTAGATTAAAAAAAACAAATTGAAATACAGGTAGTTTTCAATTTTGTTATTTGTTTCATGATGGTGTTTGCAGTGAGAAATTAAACCCAATGACAATTTGATTGGATTTCCCATTTTTAAAATTACACAGTTTAACACTTTCCTGTTTCCTATGGTCTGATAGTTGCAGAGAGGCACTTAACAGTTAAGCTGTCCAGGCTTTAAGAGTTAACATGTGGATTCTGTTTTGAGGTTGGTGTCCCCTTTACTTTTATATTTGTGTCTCTTCATATAATTTGGTAATTTTTGATTGGGTTACCTTGAATTTAAAACATCTGTGTTTTTTCGCTTATGTTTTTCATTGACAGGATGGATTTCAGGATAGCAAGTGACACCATTTGCTGTCACGAAGGGTTGTGGTTTGCTGTCAATTGTATTTTTTTAACTTATGTCTGTACAAACCAATTTCTTTGCTGCAGTTACTCTTTGCAGCACATATATTGTAAATCCTAATTTGGTCTTCTTTTGTTTGAGAGGAACAATTCTATGAACTTACATTGCCTTAAATATCAAGTCTGTTAACTGATGTTTGCTCTCTGGCTGGATAAAATGTGTTCTAGTTTTTACTGGTGCTTCGCTGTTAGTTTATACTAGTCCAGACCGTATTCATAAAGCTTCTGAGGACAGGATCCGTCAGGCCAGAGAATAATACAATTTTGAGATTGTATTTTCTTAGGTTGCTGCTGAGCAGTTTGGTCCATTTTAACCGAACTCTGGAGCGTTTCGTCGAGTGGCCAGGTGGTTTAGGGCGGTGTGAAAGCTCATTCCAACTCTGGTGCAGACCAAACAAAAGAACTCTGGTCCGCTTGAAAACGGGGGTCTCGGTTCACTTCCAAGTGATCTCGAGTTTGGTTCACTTTAGGTGACAACGCGATCCGACCCAAATACAGGAAGTTATCCAAAAAACAGTGCTTTTTCTAGCCTGTAATTACAACCTTGCACACAATTTAAGGACGTATACATGAGTTAAGAGACGGTAACTTTCAAATCCATAACCTATTTTAACCATACATTGCTCGTCATCTGTGTGACAACACATCATCATCTCTCTCTCTCTCATCACCACTTGCTGTCTTTTCAGCTGCTCATTGTTCGTCTTCTTCTAAAATATTAGAAACACAGAAGCAGAACCAGAAAACCCAAGACGTAATAAATCTGGTGTTGCTCCATTATTTCTGAGACCAGAAGTGTCGGCGAGTTTTGGATATTCTGTTCAATAAACAAGCGACCGTTTCGACCGTGTGACGTTTGTACAGTGTTTGGTGCGTTTGACAAAGTGCGGTGTGAATGCTAACGGAACCACATGAAAAATGCAACTTCAGCTCTGAATCGCACTGAGTCTACCAAATTATTGGTGTGAAAGCGCCCTACGTCTAAAAAATCTGAGATAAATCAAATGTCATTAACCCCGTTGGCATTTTAGTGACGTGGACTTAAACTTTGTATAATAAAACTGCAAGCTGTCATCGTGATTTTTCATCATCAAAAATCTAAAATAGGCAATAGAAAAAGACAAAATAATTTTTATTCTTTTATTTGAATCTATAGCACGTAGTTTAAGTAGTTTAAACATAAACTCCCTGTACTATGGCCATTAAGAAAACTTGGATGGCCAGATTGGCCGACATATTGTAAATATTGAAACCTAGAAAGGAGTTCCAGTCAACAGTTTAACCATTGTTCTAAATTAGTGCTCAAGGTGTATTAAACTATAGGTAACCATAGCAACGGTACTGGTGCTGTGAGCTAGATTACTGATGGACTCTTTCTAGGGCAGGGGTCTTCAACATTTTTGAAACCAAGGACCCCTTAACTGAAAGAGAGATGGAGCAGGGACCCTCTACTAAATATATTGTATAAAATTAAGTTGCATATTAAACTGGGCATTCAATAAAGTGTAGGGCGGCCTAAGGCCTTTATATACCTTTTTAGTGCATAGAATACTAAGCTATTAAAATAATAATTGTCGGCATGATTTTATAAGTTACACATACATGTGGCACAGTGAATCCTTAGGATGAACTGTATCTGTGGATGCCTACCTTAGTGACTACCTTGCCTATAGGCCAGTAAGCCTATCATCAGTTGGGATTTATATTAGCTAATAATATGTTGGATTCATGTTAAGACATTTAAATTTTTTTTTTTTTACTTTCAAAGATTAACAATAATTTGGAGGCCTCCCTGCAGTGACTCTGAGGACACCCTAGGGGTCTCGGACCCTCTGTTGAAGATCCCTGCTCTAGGGAAACCAATCTATCCATGGGTAAAACTGATCACAAAAAATAGCTTGAAAGAAAATGAAACACTTTACCACAGCTCCTTTTTATTTTGTTTTAGGTTACCAAGCCGCAAGCACGATAATACACTCCAAGGTGTTCTGACATAGAAAATAATGGACATGGCTTTGCCTCCAAATTGTGCATTATTTTCTCACATCGAGATTCACCACACATTATCACTTCCAAAGCGTCCGATGTGCAAATCCTTAGGGTTTTTCTTTCAGCTCACTGTTGAAGTCTTGAAATTAAAACGTGAAGTGAATTCAGTTGCAAATTATCAGCTGTGGGCTGGGAGTGAATCTTTAGATTGTTGAAAGAGACAGGTCCCTTGTCTTTACCATGTAAAGTTTCATGCATTCTCAAAGTTCTACATTTTTATCATACCCCCTGGTATCCTTTGTGATCAAGTCTGTCGGATCTGTTCTGAGATAGATTTATGAATACTGGTCTTCTTTTGTACAACCTAGCAGACTTTGTGTAGGAAAAATGACCGAAGCATCAAGGACACTGGCTTCGAACATGATTCACCTTTATGAAGATGTGCTATAACGCAGCTGTGAGGCTCTTTGTGCTTAACTGTCACTGTTAAAACTGAAGATGCTACAATATTTTATATTACTGTTTGGTGTTTTTTTTGTAGCACAAAATTACAAAAAGAGGACTCCGAGAGGGCAAAATCCTCCATTGTTTAACAATGCAGAGTGAGCATAATTATACCGTCTGTTAGCTCTGTATTTAAACTTTCTGTTTGAATATTACACTGTAAAAGTATAAAATATGGTTCTGATCATCATTTAGCGTCTGACCTCTTTCTCTCGTTATTCTCGGTGTATAAATAAAAATCATTTCTTGCCAAGCGTAATGATACATATTGTTACCTCCGTGCATTTGAACGCAGGGAGATTCCTTTCATCTGTTTACATTTTACAGACCATATGAATGTCAAATGAAAATCTAGAAAGAAAAAAACATACAATGTCGATGTTGTTAAATACTATTATTGCTATCAAAAAAAAAGAAAAAGAGTGCTGCATTAGTGGTTTTTTTGCTGTCTGGGAGACTGTTTTGGTATGTATCTATGTATTACTTGTGGATCGCATTTTGCTCACTGCCTAAGTTATGAAATGAAACAGTTCTTAGGGCTCAACAATGAGACAGATTTGTGCTGTTGTTGCATTCAAGGCCCCACTTTTTAAACCTCTCCTCACCTTTTCTTTCAACCACGAATCCACACAATTTGGCTATGATCACAAAACTTTAATGTAGTTTCCACACTTGTTGGGGCTGGGACTAGGTCACGGCATCAGCTATATGATAAAATGTAATTATCAGTATATATAGTAACTGATGCTATATTGTCACAATGTGGGATTTGAATATTGGTTGTGTTGGGGTGAGGTGACAGAGCTGTTTGTATCCCATGACTCTGGCTGTAGCTGCATAAACTTACCTGTTCCTGTTCTGCAGCTGGCAGACTGAACTACCATGCTAGCTGGCTTGTTGTCAATTTGCGTAGAGACTTTTTGCTGAAGCTTGAAATTTAAATTGTATATTTTTCTCTGCATATTAAATGAATAAACAATTGATGGCCATTCATGACTCACTGTTTAGTTTTTTTGACTGATTGTCAGGGGGATTCAGAAAGGGACACACAGGATCAGTCAGCTCATTCCATACGAAATCCCAATGTATGGTTCACAATCAATGCACTCAATATTTTTCTATAAGTTTTTCTCATAATTTTTGGTTTAAGAAACAAACTCCTTAACCAATAAATTAAATCATTTTATAAGCAGATTGACTCATCTATATTAAATTAAATTGTAGAATAAAAAAGGTATGACACAAATTGAGATAGCTAATGTCTAAGGCTACATTTACATCGCTACGTTTTGGTTTCTAAGTGGAGTTTTGAGCCAAAAGCGATCTCCGTGCACACAAGTGTTTTATTGGTCCAGTAGAAGAACTAATCTCCGTTTAAACTAATACGCCCAAAACACACATCTCATTTACATTCTCGTATACTGGGCAAAAACAGAAGGCAGCCTGTGTTCTGCCCGTTGCTGGTAGATCTCAGAGAACGAGACGTCATGACCGATAAGACCCAATCAGGCGGCGAAACAGTGGCGGTGTTGCCAAAGGTCTCCGTTTGCAGCCGTTGAAACTGCAACACAACCCTGCAGATTCCAAACCACAACAGAAGTGTTTTTAAATGTCTCCGGTTTAGGAGCTCTTAAACGCCAGAGCAGTGAGAATGAGAGATGTAAATGTAGCAAAAGATATTCGTTTTTAAACCAAAACGTAGCAATGTAAATGTATTGGAAAGGAAATGCTTAAAACATCTCTAAACTCCTTGGTTAGCCTGAATAGCTATACTTGTCTTAGTACTGCAGGTAAACCCCAGGTGTTACTAAGAACATTAACGAAGGCTCTGTTCTACTCAAGCAGCCCATTCTCATTCCCAGGGGCGTTTGATACCGACGCACAAGCTCATCGCAAAGTCCTACAGAAGAAAAAACCACAAAGTACCTGTAGGGAGGAAGTTGGGGGTGGTGGATGGATGGTCCAAAGCACTTTGACCTAGGAGACCACGGTTTGTGTCCCGTTAGTGTCCTGTGTCTCATTGTAGTTCAATCAATCAATCGGATTTCTTTAAAGTGTAAAATCACCATTAGACATGGTCTCAGTCCACTTTACAATAAAAGGGACACAGAAATAACAGGCAGCAACAACACAATTGAACAGTATTAAAGCACACAAAAAAAATACAAAACCAGCAACATGAGTGATAATGTTTGTTCGTGAAGGACTCAGAAAGGATGGTTATCTATGGTTCAATTCAATTCAATTCAATTTTATTTATAGTATCAAATCATAACATAAGTTATCTCGAGACACTTTACAGATAGAATAGGTCTAGACCACACTCTATAATTTACAAAGCCCCAACAATTCCAACAATTCCAGTAATTCCCTCAAGAGCAAGCAGTGCGACAGTGGCGAGGAAAAACTCACCTATAGTATAATGAGTAGAGGTGGTGTTTTATCACAATGGAAGTTATATTCACAGATGCATTCTTACCATAGTAAGTGTGGATTAATAAATATACTTTGGAGAGATAATCCAAAATTCCAATTTTCTGGAGGGCAAAACCTGCTGATAAAGAATATGCAGAAATATGTTCTGCTATAGATTTAAACTGTACCTACCTAAATTTAGCCAGAGATATGTATCAGTGCACATCTTGTAAAGCAATACTGCAGGTAATCACGTTAGAGGTTAGGTAATCTGTGGCATTTACTTTGAACTTAATCTGAAAAAGCCTTGAAAGTATTGCCCTCCACCCGGGCAACATTATTACCTGCATAAAACAGCTCTGCAAGCCTCAGGACAGCCATTTGCCTGCAGGGACAAACCCCCCTTCACTTTCTGTCGTTCCATGATACAATTTATAACAGTAGTATTGCCATTGGCTATAGCTAACCTGGCACACACAACTACTAATGAAATAAACACAACAATAGACATTTTTACATGTTGCCAACAATAAAAATAAAAAATAATAACTGTCTCACAACGATGACAGTGACGACAGAGAAGGAGAATGTGAAAAATCAACTGAGAGTTTTCCTTAAACAACCACTTGACCTTTTCAAATAGTTCTTCAGAGTTCCTGGTCATTGGTTTTGAAGCTGTTGTGAGAGGAAAAAGGTTTTTGACCTTTCCGCACTGAAGCTCAGCTGTTTTCGGCCTTTAGATCTGTCCTGTATTTGCAGCAGACAGGATACTGCAGACTTCTTGTGTGATGATGGGTGTCTCCTTTAGATTGGAACTAGTAGTCTAAAAAAATGGCATTGTCAGTCGCTTGCTTTGTCGATCAATGAAACACTTTGGTCCAAAGCAAGATATCTTAACGAGTAATAATAAGCAGGTCAACATTAGACTTATTTGGGTTTCCCAGAGGACAAATAGTAATGGTGACGTGGCCCCTGTCCTTTTGCACAGCACCATTTTTTCAAGTCTTCATCCTAAAACACATTGGTCCTTTACATTACCCTGACAATAGTCTCAAATTTCCAGACCTTCCTCCACGGCGCTGCGGCGGAGGAGGGTCTGGCTAGTCCACACAGCATTCTGGGATGGGAGAAAAACGTGCTCTGGTTTATTGGCACTTCTTTCAACCAATCACAATTGTCTTGGGTGGTGCTAAGCGCCGGACACAATGACGGTGCCTCTGCAAAACAGCCTCAGGAAGGAACTTGTTTTGGTGGAGCATGTGCACGTTCAAAGGTTGTTTTAGTCGTGCAACAGAAAACTCTGATTAGACAGATAGTCTAGCTAGCTGTCTGGATTTACCCTGCAGAGATCTGAGGAGCAGTTAACCATAGTCCTCACAAATCCACCCAAGGTTAAAATGCCAAAACAAAGAAAGAGGAAGGTTAAAAATGAGGGACATCCAGCGGAATTTCTGGCGGCACCGTAGCTGATACAGACTCTCTTGACAATAATTGGTCATTTCCAAGACATTTACTTTGGATCATCCTGATGTGTGCTCCCCACATTTGCCATTTGTACTTCAGAAATGTCAAACCAAAATGGGCAGATTTCTGTAATAATGAACTGAGTATTCTCATGCTCCCCAGAGGGTGAACCCTTTTGGTTTTTAATATTTAATGAGCTGTTCTTTGGCACTTTCCACTGTCCTTTTTCACCTGACCTCTTTCCACCCCCCACATACACTCTAATGAAATCTGCCCTCAGGTTTCGAAGGGAGATGAACTCTCACAAACTTTTCTTGTCTACTCTCCTCTTCTTCTTCCATTCTTTTTCTTTCCCTTGATTGTTATTACCTGCCGCTTCTCCCACGTCTAAGAGCTTCTGTCTCCTCTATTTATTCTTTTATGAAATGGCAAACCCCTCCTGTGCACTCTTGGCTCTCTCTAGCCCTCTTTTACCTCCCTCTCTCCCTTTCATCTACCTGTACATGTGCATTTGGCAGACGCTTTCATCCAAAGTGCCTGCGTTGAGCATAAACTTTATGAATATTGTAACTCTTCTGAAAATAGACCATATATATGCTTATATATGTTTAATAAACTATCTTAACTTGCCATTTGGTGAAAGATTTTCACCTAAACACTCATGCTTACCAGCACATCTGGGGACGTTTTGTTTTTCTCCATTCAATTTTCTGTCACTATTTTAACCCTAACTTTTAAAACTCCTTGTATGACATTAAGGGCCCTATTTTAACGATCTGAAACGCAAGTATGAAACGCAAAACGCAAGTAGCTTTGTGGGCGGATCTTGGGCGCTGTTGCTATTTTACCGGCGGGATAAATGACTCTTGCGCCCGACGCAAATCTAAAATGGGTTGGTCTGAAGTAGCTAGGTGTGGTTTGGGCGTAACGTGCAATAAACCAATCAGAGCGTCATCTCACATTCCCTTTAAGAGCAGGGCGCTTGTTCCTAATATTAATATTAATAACATAATTAATATTATAATATAATAATTGCTATTATGACGGCGGATTTGCCTGGCGCACGCCAGCGGGAGCTGCCGATGCGAGATGCGGCAAAGTAATAAATGCCCGTCTTGGCCGAGTGGCGATGTTGCTGCGGCCTCTCGGGAGCATCTCCTCAAGTCTGGAGAGGATTGCTGCAGCCATGGAGCGTGGGCCTCCAAACGCACCACCTGCTCCTGTTGTGCCCCTTCCTCCTCCCCCCACTCCATCTCCGTCCACCCGCTCCACCAGGAGCGCATCGCGCATTCAGTGGCGCATTACTCCCGGACCAGATCCCGCCGTAGTTCAACATCACGTCTCCTTAAGTCCTCTAATATTTCCTCATTTATGTCATCAATACATCCATGATTCATGGAAATGTTGTGTAAAACACAACAAGCCACAAAGAATGCTGCGACTTTTTGAGGACTGTACTGTAAAGTGCCTCCTGACCTATCCAAACACCTGAAGCGCATTTTCAGTAATATTGTCCTTTGTAATTATGTATGGTTTGCAAAAATGGGAACTGCTGCATCCATTTAGATGAGAGAAGTGTATGCGCGTTGTGCACACGCTACATTATGGCCAAGCATGCGCCCCTAAAATAGCATCTGAATAACGGCGTACTGACTTTAGACTAGCGCCACTGACTTTAGACCAGGTTTTTCCTGGTCAATGGCGGAATTGTTTTCTGAAACTGCAGAATAGCACAAAGTAACGTTTGCGCCGGAACACGCTTCCTCTTTTCGCTGAACCGCCCCCAGGAGCGCAAATACATTCCCTAATTTACCGACGTGCGTCTGTGGAGGGAAAAGTCCGCTGTGCGTCGGGTGCAAAATAGGAATGATACATGCGTCGGTTTACAAAGGCAATTGCGCCGAGTGCAAGATAGGGCCCTATATGTGAAGCCCACTCACAAAATCTTTAATAAAATATCTTGCGCATCTCCCATTATAATTCCACACACACACACACACACACACACACACACACACACACAGGAATTCTCCCCCGAGGGTCGCCATGACCATTACATATAGGCTGATATGATGGAAAGAGACAATTTCCATAGTAACATCTTGACCTTTGACATGCACAGGGTGCTGTGAACTCTCAACTTAATTTATTTGCTAAACTGTGACTGATGAAAGTGAGGGAATATTGCCAAATTGATCTGGGGTGATTTGTGTCCAAGCTGTATGGGTAATCAGCATATTTGCTACACCTACAGTGACCTTTGATCTTGCAAATAACCTAATCTAAAAAAAATTATAATAATATTAAACTGGGGTCTGTAAATCTTCGCACTTCACAGCAAACAAGGGTGAATGATGCAGAATTGACTGGTGAGCTAATTACCTCAAACTTCCCTTTTAAGATTTTTCAATACATAGAAGTATCATCATTGTGGCCAAATGCCTGGTTATTGATGATGATATCTTTGTTTGCATCTGTTAGTTTTTTTCTATTTACATCATAGCACTACGCTTTACCAGTAATTTCTCAATGCATCTGACATGCCTTAAAGGGTATAATTTTCTTTTCAATCTAGACCCTATTTTCTCAGGCATTAGTATGTAAGTAACTAATGTGAACACATTTTTTTGAAATTGGTCCAGTATTGAGCGGGGACACTGTAAACATCAGCCACGCACTGGGCTGCAAAGTAACCCTATAGGGCAAATACGTCATCATCACTTTGTGCTGTTTTTGCCACAGGCTCTGATTATTATTCATATTTATATATACATTAAGTGTCTGACAACATCATGGAAATTATCCCTACAGAGATAAACCTTTTGGGGGGTCCTTTCAATAGTGTTCCCGTCAGTCACAACAACATTAAAGTTAACCTTTAAAACTCATATCTTGCAGTCTGATACAGATTGAAACCAAGACCTTATAAACCTTGGGATAACAAAATCCAAAGTGCATTGCATGTCACACTGTGCAAAATGGGTCTAATAGAGTCTGTAAAGACTGTAAAGAGCAAAAAGGTTAAATGAATATGTGTGAATAGTGTGACGGCTTCAAGTCCTAATTCAAGTCTCTTTGGTTGCTTGGATTTGGGGATTGGCTAATAAGGACTAATGACTGGCACCTGGATGAGTTGATTGCTCACATGTCTATAAATAAGGGTGCCTGGGCAGTCATTTTGTCTCTCTCCCTCCTCAAGGTTGCTTGGTTTATTTGGACTTTAGTTAAGTTACTTTTGCTTTCTTACATCGCTGCATTTCACACGTCCACACACTACGCACGTTACTGATAAACTGATAGCACATTTATTTAAATACATTTAATTTAATTGAATAAACCTGTGTTCTCCACATTTTGTCATACCTTTGAGCCAGGTCTTGACAATAGGGTCAGGCTAATTACCTAAATTAGCCTGGAGATTGGTTGTAGTGATACCTGCTGCTGGGTTTTAAATTTTTTTTTAGGTTTGGTAATGTTGAAAAGCTAGCAAGATTTGAAAATCGCATCTCTTCCAGTGCACGAGCGCCGCTGCTTCAGAGCAAAGTGAAGAAAGGACCCCAATTAGACTTCATGACTCATCCAGGGGTAAGCAAACAGCTAATAATATCAAACAGCTAATAATATCATACTGAATGTTTAAAACCAACATGACTACTGTTAGCAATGCTGCGACAGCGTGCACTGAGCCCAGGCTCGTACACTGGAGGGGTAGAGTACGTGCAGGGGTGGAAAGGAGGCATTTCATTGGTTCTCTCCAAGAAGACCGCGAGGCAGTGATTGGTGGGTGTTTTTACAGGATTACAACAGCTACAGGTGATGGATCTGTGTCTCTCCCTTTCAGAGTCCATAAGTTATTTATTACAAACAAATGTATTAAAATCGTTGCCAAGAAAAGTAAATTGTGTTTACTTTTATAGTACAATATTACAACTCACAAACCTGCCTCAAGGGATGCTCTAGAAACCAGCGTGGGTTCAACAATATGAATAGCGCTTTTGACACACAGGATGGAAGTTGAATTTAATGGAGCAGATACTGTATCTCAGAACTTCAGGCCCATTTCCTGTCGCAACTCTGACTTTAACCCTCACAAATTTCTATTAACACCTTATAAAGATAATCTTCAAGCCTAGTATACCGTGTTCCTCTTTATGATACCCTCATTCAATCATTGCAGCGGGAGTCTGACTCTGTGGGCAGGAGATCTTTTCACAGCAACAGCACTATATCGTGTCAAGGAGAAGTTTGCCATTATGTCTTTATGACAGGCCAGTGATAAGCCTTTTTACCTACACTTCATTTTCACACTACAAATGCTGCTTTGCCTCAGCAGGAGAGGTGATTTTATTTGCTTTCATGGTCCATGTGCATCTTGGCTTCCACTGAGCAAACAAAGAAAGATTATACATGTATCTATGCCTCCAACGTCACATTACCATGGCTCTGTTTGAGAATGATAATGGTGAGGCAAGTTGATGCCGTAAGACAATTACAGCAATAGAATTACACTGAAATCATTTCCAGGCAGCGGAGGAGGGGGGGTTACACATTCATCCAACCCTGCACGTCCAAATACTAACATAATCATCACCATTACATAGACAGGCCTTTACCTTTTATTTGTATTTGCAACTTATTAGTAACCATGCAATTACCAGATCTATAACTAGAAGCAGCTATGACTAATGCACATTGATTAGTGGAAGAGGGAAGACGAGATAGTATTAATGATGAAAGACCAAATGGAAGGAGGCAGAGAGACAGACACATCTTTACCACAGTCAGTGTCTTTATTCTTTGTTGTTGTAATACAGCTATTCTTTTATTAAATATTTGTCCAGGGAAACTAGATTATCTTATATTGCTGTATTAACACAGTAGCCTAGAGCAGTTAGCAAAAAGATACAACAAAAAATAACATTCATTGTTTCCATCAGTAAGTATAATTATAATTGGCCGCTGCGTCAAATAATTTTTGTAACTTATCAAAACTGACACCCCGACAAGCTTCTAATGACCTTTCTGCCAATGAGGTTATGTCATGGCTTCAGTTTGTCTTTCAGCAGGATTATGGAAAAACTACTGGCCTGATTTTTATGAAACGTGGTGGAAGACTGAGCATGGGCCAATTATAAACCCATTACATATTGGGGCTGGTAGTAGCTCAGTCTGCAGGGAGCGTAGGGTTGTTGGTTCAAGTCCTTGTGTGGACCTGCTCTGCATTAGTGCATGTATTGGTCTTGAGCATGTGTGTATTTCAGGCCTGTGTGTCATAGCCAATTAGAAAAAAAATGCAGTTTCATCAATAAATTATGTTTAAATCTAAATCACAAGGCTAATACTCAAATAATTTTTCCCTTTAGTTAACATTGCGAGATAGGGCATTTGTGCTGCATTCACGTGATGTCAGAATAATCAAGAAAAATGAGTTCCCGACTGGGAAAATACACCCTGCATTAACATTGTGAGATAGAACATGCCTTGGCGGAGGTCGGCACTCTCTTAGTTCCATACACAAGTTCTGTTTGTACGAATGAATTTGCTTCAAGCTGAGACTGTCTGAAAGTATGCACCCTTATCTCCATTCGGACAACTTATTTATGATGACAGGCTTTTTGCCATGCCTTTGAGCATGGCCATTTGTAACGGCTGTAAATGTGTACTGTACAGACCAATGGAAGACACTTGGTACAAGGAAATTTGAGTCAAGCTTAAAGACGCCCTGTGGAGTTTTCTTACCCTGGAAATCCAGAGTTCTTGCAAGTCTTCGCTCAGCGAGTCACTCTGGCATTCAGTAATTATGCTCATTAACTATGCCCTTGTAGCCGAGCTGCACCAATCACATCGTTGTATCTGATATAGGCGGGCCAGAGGCGTGCTAAACAGATGACGACAGCGCTGCGACGTCAAAGTTATTAGTAAACATTGCAAGATGGCTACGGATGAACACCAGTTGTTTGAAACGGCTTTGGCCGCTACAATGAACGGGTTAGACTTGGCTTTTTATCTGAAAGAGGAACAGAAGATGGCGCTCAAATTGTTCCTTTGCAAGAAGGATGTTTTTGCTGTTTTGCCGACCGGATACAGCAAGAGTTTAATCTACCAGTTAGCTCCGCTGGTAGCTAAGCGTATGGGGCTTAGCGAAAACCCACTGGTGGTTGTGGTCTCGCCATTGATCGCCCTTATGGAGGACCAGGTGAACGAGGCGAAGAAATTCGGTCTTTTAGCGTGGAATCAATGGCTGGTAAAAAAGTAAGCGAACAAAGTCTACCGGGACAACATCATCGGGATTGTGGTGGATGAGGTCCATCTCATTTACAAAAGAGTCATTTGGTAAACTTCCTCTAACGAAAAAGTAAGCTATTCAATAGTAATACAGTAGCCTAATTTTAACAGGACGATATGTCTAGCTGCAACCTGTTATGCCGTTAAGGCTAGGTGCTACATACTTTACTCTGGCTAGTTCCCAAAGTGAAATCACAATATGAGGGAATTCAGGTTGCTCTTTAATCAATTACATTTTGTTATCAGTATTACCCCACTGATTATTTAAGCAATATAGGCTAGATTTGATTGTGCTGTCGTAATTATTTAGTTGTTAATCTTGTCAAATTGGTTATGTTATAACATTCAGATCTACTCTGTTCACCAGGGGAAAGACTGATAAAGGGGAGAAGACCTTCAGGGAGTGTTTTTCCAAGCTGGGCGAACTAAGATCCATTGTCAAACAGGCTGAGTAAGGAAACTATGTGACCCATGTTCTTGAACCTAGCCTTAGCCCTGTGTCAGGAGGAACATAAAGGCCTTTGTGAGTGGTGTAATATTACTGTTACAATACTAATATTCATTATTACGATGCCTTGCCTTGCCCCTTCATTTCAGGTGATCCAGCAGCGAGGTCCTCGGGAACAAACAATTTCTAAGTCCCATGGAAGAAAATGTGTATTTTACAAACAGCCGTGATGGGTTATATTCAACTCCCTTCCCAATGGAGATTTTTTTTAGTATTATTTTATTTGAAAACACTCCATGTTTACCTGTTACATCCTGCAACCCCTATATGCTCACAAAAAAATTAGTCCTAGTCGTTGAAGTCATTTTAGTATCAACCATTAAAGGATAGTTGTACCTCAACTTTGACATGTTGGCACAAAGTGTCCAACGGTCCTTTGCAGACTTATCATCAAAGAAAATCTTGAAGTGGATCTAAGGATACCTGCACAGCAGCTAAGTACACATCATTACAGTTCTGTCTCAGTATAAAGAATAAAATACAAGTCAAATAATGAAACTGAACTGAAATTAACAATTTGACAAATCATTGATGAAATTATACTGTGCTCCATTACTTACTTAAAATAACACTAATGGCATGCCAGTCTTTGAACTTAAACACCATCCCTTCTAGTCTGTCCTCCTTGGTGACCCTGTCAGCAAAGGTCCACTGTAGATTTCGTCAATTGGCCTCAGCGAGGCGGTCACCTCCGACTAACATTGTGGACAATCCTTCAGAAAAGGACAAATATTACTGTTTACAAAAAGGACAGAAATATTAGTTTTACAAACATTACAAAAGGTCATATATAACCAGGAAAGGATGATGTTGCCCAATGGGCCACGAGCTAGAGGGCCTTAGAATGAAACATTTTACATATTCTATTCATTAGGCTTCAACAGGTAGTGCACCCCAACTTTTTCAATGTAAACATTCTTGTTGAGGATGGTTAGCATGGTCATACACAGGCAAATCTCATTCCAGTCTTGTTAAAAGGGTGACACACGCTGACAAATCCTATTCGACACTGGTCTGTTTACTACCTTCACGCCAACATGAAAAAGTCTTTCAGATATACTTCGTTTCCCAAATCTATCAAAAATGTATTTGTGCAAACCAACTATTTTCATATTCTCCTTGCAAAAACACCAAAAGTCGTCTTGTGGCTCCATTTCTGTTAGGCTAAATTTACGTCTGTCAGTCAAATTATTCTCCAAAACAAACTAGTTTCCGTCGCTCTGGATACGTCACCCCGTGTATTGTTGTGATTGGTTGTAGTGTTATCCAATTGTGTGCAGTGAGATTTTCAAATGCATGCTTGGTGCCGCCCCTCAAGTTGGGCCATTTTCATTACTCATTGCCAGACCCTTAATCTTTCGGATTTGGGTCTGGATTTCCAGAGTTTTCTTGCATACTAACAAAAAGTTGTTAGGATTCAATGTGTCTCACCAAAAAGCATTAAATGTATCTTTTCAGATTAAACAAATGTGTTGAGAGCATTTCCTTCCTCATAACATTTTTCTAATATTTCAAATTTCACATTATACCCAGAAATTGCATGCCTCTCCTTTTTGTAATTGGTTTGTTGGTTTGAAATACCCCCAAACCAATCACTTGCTCCTTCCATAACACACCGGGGCTGCAGTCAAATAGTCAAATTTGCTTAGAAAGGTTCCTAATGGAGTGAAATGACCCGGAATTAGTTTAGTGGCTGCAATGATAAGAGACGTCGAATTGTCTCAATGATAAAGAAAGGTGCTTCATTGCTTCCTTTGTTACCTCCTTTAGCATAGGGTACACTGGACCATCCTTTACAAAAGGAAAGGAGATAAAGCTGTCCCACTAGTCCTTGCGGCAGCAACATTTAAAGCGACGCATCGCCATGTCACCATTCATAATCAATATAAGGTGCACAGTAGTGCCTTAATCCTATACGCACCGTGCGTGCATTTTATTTTCAGTGAGACATTGCAACACATCTAATAGGCCTAATAATGATAATGTACTTTATGGCGCTGTTTGAGTGGTTTAATAAGCCGGTTAATGGGAGATTTTTTACTCTCCTCTCCAATGCGTTACATGACAGTGTGACAGTGTGTTTACAGAACTGTGAATGAATGGATCGCTGAATCCAAAGTTACACAGCGCACCGGACACTGTTTATTTATAGCCTAGAGCAGCGTCTGAAACAATTTGCCTGTTTGCCCCTTGGCTTATTTCAATATATATGTTTTGTTAAAAACTCACTACAGATATGACTACATTATTATGACCATGTTTAAAAGTAGGAATGTTATGAAATAATCGATGGAGTGACGCACAGCAGCAGCAGACAGCTCGGCTCGGTTTACAGTTTAGAGAATATTGTTATACTCATTAATAATGTATTTCTGTCACCCACTCGCAACCATCTAAGCCTTATAACATAGAATATGTAGCCAGTATCTTCGTAAGTCTAACACTGATTATCTTGCATACTTGTAACAATTATTTTCATGCAATCATCCTAATCAGGATTCATGTAGATAAAAATGAAAATAAACTTCATTTGCTGAACACCTTTCATACAAAAAACAGCCTACAGCCCAGTGTTTTAAAATAATGAAATGACATGCAGTGGGTGCTTCACATGAAACGACATAATTATTGCAGAATAAGAAGGGGGAAAATGGTGATGAAGTAAAATTTTCCACCGGGTTGTCCTGTCCACATTTATTAAGCCTGCCTGAAAAATCCCGTTTAGAACGCACGGGGTGAAGTATCCAGATGTGCTGGCAGACCCACATCAATAACATCCGCTGTCGCATGATTACAGCCGAGTGTAAGGACAGTTGTCTTATCCTAATTCCTATTGAATTCTCTTTCACACCTTTCCTTGACCTCATGATGTTTACCATCGGGGTTAAAGATTTAGGAGGTAATTTTTTGACTTTTCGACAGCAGCCCAGCAATCAGATGACCAATATATTCATAAAGACGACCGGAACAAAGAGGCAATTTCTATTTCAAGTGTTGTACAATGTCAACATGCAGCCACTGTAAAGGTTTTAACAAAGAAGCATGTTGTGTCTTTTTGAATTCATGTCCACAAACATACAGTAGTATTCTAACTGTCCTGATAATGTATACTTTATTACTTTATTACTGGTGGGGCATGCTGGTTCTAGCAACAGAACCTACGCACGACTTCCAGTGGCGAAAGAACGTGTTTTGTTTGCAAAAATCTTAATTTGTAAAGTAACTAGTAACTAAAAATATTAAATTTATTTATTATTAAATATTATTCTCTGAAATGTATGAGAGTAGAAGTAGAAAGTGGAATGAAAAGACTAAAGTAAAGTACAAGTACCTCAATTTTGTACTTAAGTTTAGTAGTTGAGTAAATGTACTTAGTTACATTCCACCACTGATGACTTCCAATGTCTCGCTGTAATGTACTCGACTTTAGTCTCTTAGCACCCCCCTCCCAGAAGTTAAAGACTTTCTTTGTAAAGCTTTACTCCACCACAGTTAAAGAAAGAGGTACAGTGAGTGGCAGATGTAACAGACAGAGAGAGAGAGAGAGAGAGAGAGATGGCTAAAGGTCAGCTGCAAATGTCTGTCTAAGCCTCAGAGACCTCAGTCTGCCCTGAAAAGGCGACACTTGTCCAACAATGACAATGTAATTGTCCTCTCCTCAGTGAAAGCTGCAGAGGAGAAAATGCCTCCTGACCTTTCTGATAGTGACATTTATGTTACCTGGTCATTATATATCATGTGTAAGTGGAATGCATTTATATCACCTGCTTTTATATCACAGTCCTACCTTTGCCTCTCATTCAGCCATTAACTTTTGTACACCAATGGTGTAAGAACCTATTTGAATGATTTTGGAATTTTGCCCCTCTCTGTGACTGCATTGACTCTCTGTGAAGGCTGTTAGCACTTTCAACTTAGAGGAGACACTGGGGCAGACCTTGAACATGCCAGAGGGATAACCTGTATTATCCATCTGACCCGGGGACGCATGAATTCCCCCAGGAAAGAGCTTGAGGATGTGGAGAGGCCAGAAGGTGTTTGAGCTACCTTGCGTAGCCAACCACTACAAACCAGAACCAGATGGACCTTATTTTTCAGCACAACCCCACCAATTTTTATTCGCACTATAGACACACTAAACACCCCTTCGGTCTAAAGCAGTGTTGTACAGATGTCACAGGTTTTATTTGATGCCCTTGCTGCCACCTTATGGCAATGCCGCGGCAACGGTAAATAGGGATTACGTTTAAAATGCTCTTGGTTACTTTAGACGGTAGGTGGCAGAAGAATGCTTAACCCTGGTTGACAGACTGGTTGACAGGATTTTAGGATTTAAGAACGATACACCCTCCAACCACAAAATGGATTACAATGGCAGAGTGGCGCTTTTCGTATTTCCGCTCATTGACTTCACAGGAGAAGAAAGTAGAAGAAATGAATGTAACTATGGAGAATACGTTTGTAACATGGATGTATTATAATGAATGAAACTGACAGAATGAGATTCTCTACCTTAACTACATTTATAGAGGTAGTAGTCCATTCTGATAGATATTTGCAACCTGACAATGAGATTCTCTACCTTTGCAGCATTTATAGAGGTAGTCCATTCTGATAGATATTTGCAACCTGACAGAATAAGCTAATATACTTGAACTACATTTATAGAGGAAGTCATGCATTCTGATAGATATTTCTGACAGCAAGTTACCATGCTTCAAAATACATTTATAGAGAAAGTAGTCCATTCTGATAGATATTTTCTACCTGCTAGAATGATATTCTCTACCTTTAACTACATTTAAAGAGAAAGTAGTCTTTTTTTGATAGAAATTTGCTACCTGACAGAATAGGCTATTGTACTTTAACTACATTTATAGAGAAGTAGTGCATTCTGATAGACATTTCCCACCTGATAGATTGAGCTACTCTACTTTGAACCACATTTTATAGAGGAAGTAGTCCATTATGATGTATATTTCCTACCTGCCATAGGGGGGCCTTTTTTTTTTTTACTTTTACCTACATTTATGGATGAAGTAGTGCATTCTGATACATATTTCCCACCTGACAGAATGAGATTCTCTAACTTTAATATATTGACTTATTATCCCAGAATGTGGACAAAAATTCTCAAAGTAATGAGAAACTTTAATATATTGACTTAATATCTCAAAATATTGACTTAGTATCTCATATTGATTTACTATCTCAAAATATTGACTTAATATCTCAAAGAAATTGACTTTGTATCTCAATATATTGACTTAGTATCTCAAAATAATGAGGAACTTTAAAATATTGACTTAATATCTCAAAATATTGACTTAGTATCTCAAAATAATGAGGAACTTTAAAATATTGACTTAATATCTCAAAATATTGACTTAGAATGTCAAGTAATGGGAAACGTTAAAATATAGACTCAGTATCTCAAAAATATTGACTTAGTATCTAAAAATAATGAGACACTTTACAATATTGACTTAGTATTTCAAAATAACGAGTAACTTTGAAATATTTAATTGGTATCTCAAAATATTGCCATACTATTTCAAAGTAGATTAGACAGACAAAGTATGCAACACATAAAAGATAAATAATTAAAAGACAGTTCTAGGATTTGCATTCAGTATTTGTTTTTCTCCCGGCTCTGATGTGCTTTGAATGTTAAATCAATATTAAATAGAATTAATTACTTCTCGGATGGATTTATAAAAAGTCAGGTATGCAGATGTTTAACAGATGTGATGACAGCGACCTCTAAGAGGATAACCACTCTGCTAAATCAATAGAAAGACATTTAAACACAAAAATGTCATAGATTTTTATTTTTAGTGAGTGTGTAGAAAAGCTTTGCTGCGTATTGGAGGAAAAGACAAAGATATGGGTATATATGTGTGTGTATATATATATGTGTGTATATGTGTGTGTGTATGTGTATATATATATATATATATATATATATATCTCTGGTCGTCAGATAAAAATTATACACATTCAACACCAATGGCACAGCAATTCAAGTTTCAGTGTTTTACCCAAGGACACTTCGACATGGGACTGCAGGGGCCAGGGATTGAACCATTTACCTTCCGATTGGTAGGCGACCGCTCTAGCACCTGAGCCACAGCCACCATGAAGGGTAGTGCTATGTTTCCTCCATTAATTAAGATAAGCTGGGAAATGATTAAGTGTGGAGAATGAATGAGTAACACCTTCTTCTCCAACAGCTCCTCTTCTCACCAGCCTTTGATCAAAGCAGCTTAAAGGGTAATTTTTTATTTCTTTTTTTTTCAATCTGGACCCCATTTCCTCATGCATTTGTGTCTAATAGACTAATATGACCAAAAGTCTTTGAAATTGGTCCAGTATTGAGCGAGATCGCAGTGACCGGCCGGCACAAACCGAGCTAATATGTAACCTGAACGCCTTTCCCCCGACTACTCCAATACTGGACCAATTTCAAATATTTTTCAGTCTATTAGACACACATGCATGGGGTCCAGGTTGAATAAAATGTGAAGAAAATGGAGTGAAATAATAGAAGAGGTTCTGCTGCACAGATTTTGATACTCTAAAATTGACTCCACACAGGTTTTAGGTTTTCACAAAGTTAGAGGCAAAATAGGGAAAGGGCGAGGGTTAGGTTCAATACGAAATCATACCAAAGGCAGGACTATGAAAAAAACATCTAATATTGATCAGTCCGGGTTTCTCTGGACACGTCCTGCTAGAAGGACGGTCGTATTGATCTTTAGAAATATAGTTTTTGCATGCAGATCGGATGCCCTGCCCTTCTATACCCAACACCAGAATTTAAATTCAGCAAACAAAGTTCTCCATTAGTGAGGCTAAAAGTAGTGCTGCATTAAAGGTAATGCAGCATTGCCTGAGATCTCCCGATTGCATCTGTTTGAGTTCTCTGAGTTTTTTGTCAGGCTCCCTTTATTGAATCTTTAAAGAACAGCTGGGGGTAATAAACAAAAGGCAGAGGGCGGACAGATCGATAAATAAAGTCTGGCGGTCCAATCCAAAATCTAATCAAACCCTGCACTGAATGCACACTCACAGACATGTGAGTGGTTGAGCAAACTCTCTCATGAATAAAATGTCCTGACAAAAGCAAGTTTAATGTAAGGCAACTTTAAACAGTAAAATTATCCAGTAGAAGGTCCCTAGTTTACATTCGGGGGAGCTTTGAAGATTTTAATGCGCAGGAACAGGAAATGACAGGTGGCTATGTTTTAGGATTTTCAGTTTTCATTTCCTCCCTGTAGATAACACTGAAATAACAACACCAGTGGTACCTTTATATTCTTAAATTGATTTTCTACATTGAATGCAGCCGTTGGCTTTGCTTTATTTCAGAAGGCTGTGAAAATCATCATGCAGAGCTTTGAAAGTTGCTGGAGATGATGAAAGCCTCATCATCCTCTTCCTCCACGACCATAGAAACGGCATCACTCGTTCCAGCACAAATCCCCGGGCCATAAGAATTATGACTCTTGCAGGTCTGGAGCAAAGGAATGAGTTGGTTGACGTTCTTCGGAGCGACAAAGTCTGCAGATGGAGGAGGTCAGCGTGGATGGATGGGGCGACAAAATGTCAGATTTAAACACAGAATGCCATTTGCATCCCTTTTCCTACCAACGGTGAACTGTTTCTTTAAAGTGCTCATATTATGCTCATTTTCAGGTTCATAATTGTATTTAGAGGTTGTACCAGAATAGGTTTATGTGGTTTAATTTTCAAAAAACACCATATTTTGGTTGTACTGCACGTTGCTGCAGCTCCTCTTTTCCCCCTGTGTGTTGAGTTCTCTGTTTTAGCTACAGAGTGAGGCATCTCACTTCTATTCCATCTTTGTTGGGAGTCGCACATGTGCAGTATAACGTGTGTTACAAAGTGACCACGTTTGTGTCTGAAGTAAAGGCTGGACTACAATAGAGCTGTTTGGAGCAGTTGGTGAACAGTGTTTTCTGTTGGAGATGGTTAAGTGCCTTTGGAGTGGATTTTGGGCTTTTTCACTTTGTAAACCTACAATGTGCACAAAAAAGATATATAACACAATAAAGTAAAGGGAAAAAGCCAAAAAGCATAATAATAATAATAATAATAATAATAATAATAATAAATTGAATTTATGAGCACATTAACCATGACAGTGGTTGTTACCGAACCTTCAAGTTACAATTTTGAAGACCCTGTTTCATTATTTTTAGTGGCACCGTATGGCATTAAAGATGCAGTAGTTAAAC
The DNA here is from genome assembly GCF_010015445.1 of Perca fluviatilis. Lineage (NCBI taxonomy): Eukaryota > Metazoa > Chordata > Actinopteri > Perciformes > Percidae > Perca > Perca fluviatilis. Next base: position 6,254,784 of record NC_053116.1, read on the forward strand.
CTTATAAAACTAACTTTCTGTCATATTTGCTGAAACTGACCCAATGTTCGAGTAGAACTACAGAACTACAAAAAATCCCGCTCCGCTGGCACCAGTGCGATTTGCTTGCCAGTGCGATTTGCTTGATTCGCTCCCTGTTCAGATGCACCAATCAGGGCCAGGAAGGGTGTCCAACTGCTCAGTCAAACGCATTTCATAGCGTCCTTAGAAGTTGTCGATGTTCAAATTTTTAGGCTAAGTCCTGGATCTTCACAGTTTTTAAGTTTCATCGTCTAGTGATCTTTAGTCCAGAGGATAGCGTCTCGAGTTGGACTCAAGTCCAGGTACGTTATGGTCAATTTTGGCACATCTGCAATTTAATGTTCCTAGATATGAACTGAAGTCAGTGGCTGTCTGGAAGAAATGAAATCAATCTAAAAACTGATGGTATGACTTAAAAATGGTCTGCAATAATGTCATGCTTATGAGATGTGTAGGGAATAGGTTACATAATTCAAATTAGAGAGAAGGCACAAGGTGCTAAAGTCATTTTTCAAAAACAAACGTTTTTGTTTCGCTGAACTGACATTCAACTTAATTGTGAAATCCAACAGGGAGCAGGAGGAGAAACAAGTGCAAGGTGAGAAGGCTGCATATTAGATGTAATTAGATTAAACTTTAACAGTGGAGTAAATGTCAGTTATATAAACATGTCTGAATGTCATATAGAGTTTACAGGGTGTAGCCTACACAGGATGGCACAGAAGAGGAAGAGGTTTAGAGGGAGATAAATATAGGAAGGGGAAGAGGAAATGAGGGGTGAAGGAGTGAAGGAGTGAAAAACATTTGATGCTTCAATGAATTCTGTGATTTCATGGATGAGATGATGGGAGGAGAAGATAAAGTTGGGCTGAAGAGAACTATAGGAGGGAGGGAGTGAGAGAATGGAGGAACAGTTTGCGGTCTGTTTCAGAAAGCCAAAGTGCTGTGGTACCTGATATTGGACAATTTGTAGAGGTCAGACCTAACACGCTGGGGCAGGTTACAGAGGTAAAAGCAGTCTTCATGTTGTATGTATTTTATATTTCTGTTTCCTTAACTATGTCATCATTCAATGAAATATATGTAGGACAATTATTTACTTTTTTAGACCAGGTCAAACCTGCCAATACTAAATGCAAAGCAGTGCTCACACAGTGAAGATACACACACACACACACACACACACACACACACACACACACACACACACACACACACACACACACACACACACACACACACACACACACACACACACATACATACATACATACATACATACATACATACATACATACACACACACACACACACACACACACACACACACACACACACACTTAGACTTATAATCAGGGTTAATGCATAACTTTTCTAACTAATCCAGGTCACTACCTGGAAAGCAACTAACATTTACAACTTAATACCATAGTAGAAAGTACAGGTGAGCAGAAAAGGTTCCCTTACTTTAACAAAACAATATAATAATATAATAAAATAGTTCAACCTTAACCATGAAAAAACCTAACCTTAGCAAAATAATTTCTGTCCCTACACTTAACCAAAATCTAACATAGCAGTTATGTCATCGTGCTGATAGGGGCGTCAGAGCAGAATACACTTTCATGTCTTGTTATAAAACACAGTTAGAAGCAACATACATTTTGTCATTTTATTTGGAGTAAATACAGTGCCTTGCGAAAGTATTCGGCCCCCTTGAACGTTTCGACCTTTTGCCACATTTCAGGCCTCAAACATAAAGATATAAAACTGTAATTTTTTGTGAAGAATCAACAACAAGTGGGTCCCAATTATGAAGTGGAACGAAATTCATTGGCTATTTCAAACTTTTTTAACAAATAAAAAACTGAAAAAGTGGGCGTGCAAAATTATTCAGCCCCTTTACTTTCAGTGCAGCAAACTCTCTCCAGAAGTTCAGTGAGGATCTCTGAATGATCCAATGTTGACCTAAATGACTAATGATGATAAATAGAATCCAGCTGTGTGTAATCAAGTCTCCGTATAAATGCACCTGCTCTGTGATAGTCTCAGAGGTCCGTGTAAAGCGCCAGAGAGCATCAGAAGAACAAAAAGGAACACACCAGGCAAGTCCGAGATACTGTTGTGGAGAAGTTTAAAGCCGGATTTGGATACAAAAAGATTTCCCAAGCTTTAAACATCCCAAGGAGCACTGTCAAAGCGATAATATTGAAATGGAAGGAGTATCAGACCACTACAAATCACGAAGACCCGGCCGTCCCTCTAAACTTTCAGCTCATACAATGAGAAGACTGATCAGAGATGCAGCCAAGAGGCCCATGATCACTCTGGATGAACTGCAGAGATCTACAGCTGAGGTGGGAGACTCTGTCCATAGGACAACAATCAGTCGTATATACTGCACAAATCTGGCCTTTATGGAAGAGTGGCAGGAAGAAAGCCATTTCTTAAAGATATCCATAAAAAGTGTCGTTTAAAGTTTGCCAAAAGCCACCTGGGAGACACACCAAACATGTGGAAGAAGGTGCTGTGGTCAGATGAAACCAAAATCGAACTTTTGGCGGCAACAATGCAAAACGTTATGTTTGGCATAAAAGCAACACAGCTCATCACCCTGAACACACCATCCCCACTGTCAAACATGGTGGTGGCAGCATCATGGTTTGGGCGGGCTGTTTCTGCCAGCAGGGACAGGGAAGATGGTTAAAATTGATGGGAAGATGGATGGAGCCAAATACAGGACCATTCTGGAAGAAAACCTGATGGAGTCTGCAAAAGACCTGAGACGGAGGACGGAGATTTGTCTTCCAACAAGACAATGATCCAAAACATAAAGCAAAATCTACAATGGAATGGTTCACAAATAAACATATCCAGGTGTTAGAATGGCCAAGTCAAAGTCCAGACCTGAATCCAATCGAGAATCTGTGGAAAGAACTGAAAACTGCTGTTCACAAACGCTCTCCATCCAACCTCACTGAGCTCGAGCTGTTTTGCAAGGAGGAATGGGCAAAATGTCAGTCTCTCATGTGCAAAACTGATAGAGACATCCCCCTAACAGCTGAGCTAAATCGCAGCAAAAGGTGGCGCTACAAAGTATTAACTTAAGGGGCTGAATAATTTTGCACGCCCAATATTTCAGTTTTTTATTTGTTTAAAAGGTTTGAAATATCCAATAAATTTCGTTCCACTTCATGATTGTGTCCCATTTGTTGTTGATTCTTCACAAAAATTACAGTTTTATATCTTTATGTTTGAGGCCTGAAATGTGGCTAAAGGTCGAAAAGTTCAAGGGGCCGAAGGAAGGGAATGTATGATGAAAAAAAAAAAAAAAAAAAAAAAAAAGAGTTTTTTTTTTTTTTGTGTGTAGACACACAGGGATGTGTGTATGTGTATATTGCAGACACACAGGGATGTGTGTGCGTGCCTGTATACATTCCATTGTGGGGACAACCGGCTGTTCACACAGTCACATTGCAGGGACTCACCTCCTGTGTGGCTGGCCCCCACACGGCAAACCACTTTTCTTTGAGTATGGTTAAAGTGGATTCAAGTAGATTTCTTTTCCATAATAAAATATAAAATTTGAATTTGACAACAAATTACAAGTTGTCTGTTCTGGTCTATTGTTTCCTGGACACTAGTGTTTGCGTGTGTTTCTGATCTGCAGACTCCATGCAGAATCAAAATATTGCTAGAAACAAAATAGCAGTGGCAAATTCTGAACTCCTGTTCAGGATGTCTCTATTATGCAAAGTTATTGTAAAGAGTTGTACCGTTAGGGTGAAAGTTGGGGAATTAATGTGAATCAATGCAATGTCCTCGTGACCGAAGTGTTTGCAGTACAGTAAACATGTTCCCTAAATAAATTTGTGTAATCACTCACAAAATACAGCCATAACGAGCTTTTTATGTGCTAAAGTAAGCAGGAATTTATGATGATGAAACGGTTTCAAAAGCAGGATAAATCAAATGTTCTTTCTTAAGAAATGATAACATGCTTGTGAAAAAAAGAAACAGTAATAAAAACAGTATTTTGTTTTCTTCTTCAGGAAAACCGTTGATGTAACATTTTGAATAAATGTGTTTCCATTCTGACATTTAGACAAATTCAGAGACATTTTTTAAGGAGAAAAGCAACTTTTGAAAATATTAATTTACATAAATGTGACATTTGTTAATGTTATTTTTTATCGGTGTTGTGATTCCTTCACGGTTGCAAGCATTTATTGTGTTTTATTTTTATTGTTACACAAACGTGTACATACATCAATCTTACAGTCATGAAATGTATTTCTGAATTTGCAGATGAGAATCTTCAGTTAAATTTGTATATTTCTATATCTTAATGTATTTGTATGAGTGACGAATGAGTAGTGACTAAGTTACCTGCCATGAATGACATGTTTCTTTATCTTGGTTTACCTTTTCTATTAAAATCCATATAACAAGTCCCCTTTGAACCACATATTATACACCGTGTCAAGTGAATATCAGGTCTGCTGGTGAGGGCCTTTTCGCACCTGAAAGTCCAAACCAAGGTCCAGACAAATGTTCTTGTTTTTGTTACATTATATACATTTGATCCAGTTAGTTTTGGTGTCACATAGCAGTTATGCAAGTGCACTGAAGAACTATACATGACATAACTACGTCCTGTCATCATCACGTACATGAGCCGCATCTCCCGATACTTGTAATTGATTGGTTTGTAGACGGGCTTCCCCGTCCTCTCGTATCGTCTCCCTGCTGCTCATGCTACCTCAGCTCTTTTTGTTGTGTTGTTGGGAAGCAAGACACGGGAACTTTCCTTGGGTTTTGAGGAGCTGCAGCGTTTATTCAGAGACAAACTGAAACCTACACTGTACATTTACTACCACGTTAACAAGTAAACTGCTAATTTATTCATTGCTGTGATAGCCGACAGCTGTCTGCTCTGAGGGCATCCACCGTCACGCTCTTGCTCAACCACACGCTAAATATAAATGGACTGTATTTATATAGCGCTTTTCTAGTCTTAATGAATACTTAAAGTGCTTTAACATAGTACAGGCACCATTCGCTATTCACACACATTCATACACTGTGGCCGAGGCTGCCGTACAAGGTACCACCTGCTCATCAGATAAACATTCACACACATTCACACTCTGATGGCGCAGCATCGGGAGCAATTCGGGGTTCAGTGTGTTGCCCAAAGGACACTTCGACATGGAACTGCAGGGCCATGGACCGAACCACCAACCTTCCAATTGGTAGGCGACCGCTCTACCACCTGAGCCACAGTGTACGCCATGTTTATTGTGTTTTTTGCCCTCAACTGGGAGGCACTGATTAAAGTTAAGGTTAGGATTAGGTGCCTTGAAGGCAGCGGTCGCAGCAGTTGGAGGCAAAAAAGACCATCGAGCGTACACCATGTACACACTAAGCACTGAGCTGTTCCTGAAAGGAGCTATGCTTCTCATATAACGCGACGATAGCCTGCCAGAACTTCCTGTATTTGGTCCGAAAGTCTGAACCATCCAAAAAATGCTTTCACATTGGAAATGAACTGGACCATAGTTTGGTTTGATCCGGTCCGAGACCAACTCATTTCATCGGACCAAATTTCGGCTGTTTGGTCCAGACCGTGGCCCGGGGGAGGTTTCACACCTGTAATTTTTGGGTCAGATCAAAATTAAAAGTCTGAAAGTCTGGACCAAAAGACGTAGGTGTGAAAGCACCCCAAGCCTTATGTAAGGACCGTTGTTTTATTTGGTGTTGTGTGACTGCAACATTGAGTTTCAAAAGGAGATATATGTTAGCTAGAAAAAAAATATATGAAACACTACTGATGGCGATTACCAAATGAAGCATGTGCTTGTCAAAAATAGACTGGGTCCAACACAGGCCATGTGATTTTTGTTGTTTTGGAAATGAATTAAATTCAATTTTTTTAATGGAAACAGGTAGTTGTCATCTGAAGTGTTTACCCCTCTGAACACACACTTAGTCATCCTGCTGCCATGTCACATTCTCTATAGTTCGGAAAATTCCACCCTGAAACTACTGTACCCAATGTTTACACACATACGCACACACACACACTCCCACAGTGAAAGTATCTCTCAGTGTATGCCTTCAGCCAAGGCTGCCAGCTTGCATCATACAAGTCTTGTTTGCGTCTTCAGGCGGTGAAGTTGGTCAGAAGCGTGTTGTGTTCAGTCATTTTGCCGGAGGCCTGATGACACACCGACTCTGCAGCTTAGCAGGGAGCCGCTTCATTGCACTCATTTATTTCTTCTCTATAATATTACAGCATCAACCTCCTGCAGCTTAACTCCTGCAGCAGTGTTGTGAAGACGTGCAGGATGAATTAAGTGTATCACAAACAAACAATTCAGTCCTCGCGTTTTGTAGCTGTTAGTGGCGCTGTGTACATTTGGCTTTCCGGAGGCAAACTAAGGTTATGTTTTTTTTTTTTTTCATGGCAATGCTGCAGACTATAACATCTCTACAGGATGCTGTAGAGATATTTAATTCTGGACAAAACTGGTGGACTGACTGACCCAGAGTCATCACTAGAGCTTAACACCACAAGTCAATAAGAAGCACATTGTGTTTGTCCAACAGGTCTGAAAAAAGTAGCACCTTTTTATAATAAACTGGCGTGATGTGACTGAGACAAATCAATGACTGTGCAACCATTTACAAACTGTGACTGTGTGTAGCTTTGCAGAGTTTTTGTGGTTCATTTATGCTTCTGTGACAACTTTTAACCAACAGAACTTTTATAACGCAAGTTCCATGTTGTAACCATAGCAACCAACCGCCAAGCCCAGCTAAAGTTTGTCTATATAGACCTGTTTTGACCAAATTGGTGTATTCCATCAACAAAAAAAAACAGCAGGAAGAGAATAAAGATGTCTAACTTTATTGAGAGGAAGAAAGGAAAAGCGAATTTAGTCAGAATGTCCTCAGAACAAATGAGATACAAGCAGGATTGTTGCTTCTAACGTAGCCAACACAGGACATAAATACAATATAAATCTTTGGGAACTTCTCACTAGAGTTTGTGCTGTCACAAAGTGGAATAAGACTGGCCTTTGACATCAAGATGTTTGCGTTGACAACAGAAGACGGGTCCTCGGTGAGTTCATCAGATTCCATCAAAGCTGTTGTGTTTTGAAAGTAACTTTGTTCCACTTTCCTTCTTCAGATGTGAAATAAGACAGAACAAACACACTGGAGATTTGTCTGTGTTTGTGCTGAAACACTTTATTGAAGTCCTGACTTTTGTAACTTGTAAGAACCTTCTTAGTCCTCAGTGAAGCCGAATGCCTCCTCCATCCTCCTCTCCCATCCTCCTTCCCCTCTTCCTCCTCCTGTGTCCCGAGGTGTGGAGCTATGAGGCTCCCGAGGATAAGGAGGATGTGTTTGCTAGAAAGGCGTGCCCTGCCTTCCTGACTTTCACCAATGCTGCCTACCTGTCCGGAGTCACTGTGGAGCTGCCATGCCAATGCAAACCACAAGAGGTCAGTGTTGTGCTAGTCTATATCGATAAGGATTAATTTAGGGGATTGCTCCAGTAGCGCCAGAAATTCCACCGGATGTCCCTCATTTCGGCCGGATGTCCGTCACCTTCCTCTTCCTTTGTGTTGGCGTTCTAAACTCCGGTGGATTTCTGAGGACTATGGTTAACTGCTCCTCAGATCTCTGCAGGGTAAATCCAGACAATTAGACTATCTGTCCAATCTGAGCTTTCTGTTGCAACGTACACATGTTCCACCAAAAGAAGTTCTTTCCTGAGGCTATTTTGCAGAGGCTCCGTTATTGCGTCCATCGCTTAGCGCTGCAGTGTTTTACGTTTAATGAACAACTAAACACTTGATAACATTTGTTTTTTGAGACTACATTTATGTCTGTGTAATGTTTCTTTAATCTGGAACTCTGCCGTTGCATCTTTCGGCTGCCTCTGATCCAGGGCCAACCGCTCTCACTTTTTGAAAGCACATTTAATTATTCGTACATGCTTGAAACAAAATGATTTCTCTAAAATATCATTGATCAAATATACAGTATTGGACTGGTAGCTTGTTGAATGAGTACTGTCCTGGAAAATAATCCTAATAAGAATTGGTTTGATGAATTGCAGGTCAAAAGATGTCATACAGTAGTTCATTGAAATGCATTGGTGTGCTGTTGGAGACTTCAAGTATCATTTTGGGGGGACATGCTCTGAGATTTGTGTTCTATCAGAATATCTGTTTAAATATGACTATGAATTATCTTGTAATATTTTCTGTTCATTTAATGTCAAACTAAAGTGTAACTTTTACCTTCTAAGGGAATATCATTTTAACATATCATTTACTTTTAACGCTACCTGAGCGTCACCCAAGCCTTCTTATTGCTTTCTCTCATCAAAGTACTTTCATATACTAATTTGACATGTAAATGTTCATGTACATATATGAAAATGTAGATTCTTAGATTTGTAAGATTACTTTTATTTGCACTTCTGGGGCAATCAGCCAGAAAAAGCACCGCGAACGAACAGCGTCTGAACATGGTCACAATTACATTAGTTCTCTTAAACAATAGTTTTTTGCACACAGTTCATTTTTCCATGACAATACTAACATCGTGGCTTTTTACCAAAAGACACAAAGAGAGGATGTGATCCTACAAGAGTTAATACATGGTTGAGTGAGTCACATCAATGGGAAACAAGTATTTGTGTGATGTATTTAGCTTAAAGGGGTGATAGAATGATTATATAGGGTATTTCACACTGTTCCTTATGGTCTCCTAATGGGGTATGTAACATTAGTTGGGCTGAAAATGGCCTGGTTAGATATTTTATTGGCCCTTATGCATCTCTGTGTTTTGTAACAAGAGCTTTTCTTCCAAATATGGTATGGTCATGAATATTTAGATGAGCTGCGCGCTGCTTGGTTGAGCCTTAGCCCCGTACACAAACGTAGAGACGCGCGCTGATTGGTTGAGCGAATCGCCAATACACACACATTAGAAACGCGACAGTTTCCTTACCAAATTCACTTCTGAGACTTTTTTATGCGAGAAATCAACTATATAAAGCTCAAATATTTGCCGTTTTAGGAAAATGGATGGCTAATTGCAAATTTGTTAAAACTGTGTGTCGGAGTTCAGCTGCCTGTGTTGCTGCCTCGCCGCCCGGCCTGCCTTCCTCCACAGATCCCGGCCTGCTGTGAGCTCGATTGAGGTCCGGCACGGCTGCTGCAGCCCACAGCACCTCATACCCGCGCAAAGTCACCGTTTGGGCTAATGGACTACTACCAAACGCCGCTGCCCTGACAGATGTTCAGGGCCTGCATCTCCTCTCTTCCTGCTAGCTAAATGGCCCGTGTGTGAGAGTGAGAGCGCGGTCAGCGAGCTTGTTACACCAGCAATCTCTTACCACATGTTACACACATGTCACGCCACTTAGCTATACAACATACCTAAAGTTCTTATAAAGCTAACAACGATGTCCGATTTCAAGTTAATGAATATTTGTGAACTGTAAGGGTTTCGTTAGCTGCGACTGTCCCTTCAATTTTATGTGTACACATTGAGGCTAGTTAGCTTCATTTTGGTCGTAATTCGAGTATATTTACAGTTTGAATTTCGTCACGCCACTTATACAACATCTAACTAAATGTTTTATTAAGCTAACAACTCTGTCCGATTTCAAGTTAATGAATATTTGTGAACTGTAAGGGTTTCGTTAGCTGCGACTGTCCCATCAATCCTATGTGTACAGATTGCGGCTAGTTAGCTTTATTTTTGGTCGTAATTCGAGTATATTTACAGTTTGAATTTCGTCACGCCACTTATACAACATCTAACTAAATGTTTTATTAAGCTAACAACGGTGTCCGATTTCAAGTTAATGAATATTTGTGAAGACAAAGTGTTTCGTTAGCTGTGACTGTCCCTTCAATCCTAGCTACATATCACGGATAGTTATCTTCCTTTTTGCCTTAATTCGAGTATATTTACAGTTTGAATTTCGTCACGCTAGTTACACAACATCTAACTAAATGTCTTATAAACCTAACAACGGTGTCCGATTTCAAGTTAATGAATATTTGTGACCTGTAAGGGTTTCGTTAGCTGCGACTGTCCCTTCAATCCTATGTGTACACATTGCGGCTAGTTAGCTTTATTTTTGGTCGTAATTCGAGTATATTTACAGTTTGAATTTTGTCACACCACTTATACAACATCTAACTAAATGTTTTATTAAGCTAACAACGGTGTCCGATTTGAAGTTAATATTTGTGAAGACTAGCATGGTGTTTCGTTAGCTGTGACTGTCACTTCAATCCTAGCTAAGAATCAGGGATAGTTAGCTTCCTTTTCGCCTTAATTCGAGTATATTTACAGTTTGAATTTCGTCACGCCAGTTACACAACATTTAACTAAATGTCTTATAAAGCTAACAACGGTGTCCGATTTCAAGTTGATGAATATTTGTGAATTTCAGAGGAATTCTAAGAGGAGGCTAGCTAGCTAGCTCTCATTGATAGAGCTCCATCCAGCCGCAGGCTCTATCAATGAGACTTGCGGACAAGCGGCGTTTATTTCCCCAATCGTTTGTTTAAATAACTCAACACATTATAATTACACACATTAAAAGAGTAACTGGAACCTGTGGTAACAGATTGCTGGTGTAACAAGCTCGCTGACCGCACTCTCACTCACACACACCGGGCATTTAGCTAGCAGGAAGAGGGGAGTTGCAGGCCCTGGAGCTCTGTCAGAGCAGCGGCGTTTAGTAGTCCATTAGCTGTGTTACCGGTGACTCTGCGCGGATATGGAGTGCTTTGGCCTGCCAGTCGTAACGGAGCTCACCAGGGTCTGTGAAGGAAGGCAGGCCGGGCGGCGAGGCAGCAACACAGGCAGCACCGGCGCTGAACTCCGACACACAGTCGGACAAAATTTGCAATTAGCCATCCATTTTCGTAAAACGGCCCATTGTTGACCTCTACATAGTTGATTTCTCGCATAAAAAAGTCTCAGAAGTGAATTTAATGCTAAAATAGCATATGAACAATGTATACAATTTCTGAGATCTGCACGACCTAGATTCAGAAGACTAACTGATCTCAGGTCAGTTGTGTAGCCTATGCAAATGTTGGGGCGTGACAAACACAGACTAGAGCCAAATGAGGAGCGCGAAATAGTTGACGTCAACTATTTCGGCTCGTTGAGATTCGCCCGTTTTCAGAGGCAGTTTCAAATAGTGAGATTTGCAGAGAAAAGAGGTGTCAATGGGATTTAGAGGTTCTATGCATGTCCTAGTTACCCCCTAAACTGTCATTATTCAACTATGACAAGGTAAAATCAGTTTTGCATTCTATCACCCCTTTAACATAAGAAGAAAACACATCCTATCCTAATTTCTTTGTACAATACCAGCTGTGTAAATGGCTGCTGCTGCAGCTTCCCATCAGCTTTACAGACAAGTAGGATTTGTAGAAGACAGAGAAATATGTTAAGGGAGAAATCAAGCAGTTAAACGGAGCTGGATAGATAGAACAGAACAGAGGAGAAAAGAGGGAATGAGAGAACGTCCTAAACGGAGAGACTTAAATCTCAGCTTCTGTTAAATCAATTTGAGTCTCTGCTGTATTGATCAACTGAAAAACATCATTGACCGTCAGCAGATTTATTTGAGTTTGTTAGTTCCCTGTGTGTTTCAGATCCAATCAGTTGTGTGGTTCTTTAGGGAACCTCTGGGCAGCTCCAAGGAGACCAGAGCCCTGACTGATCACCATGGCAACAAGCTGTTGGACACTAATCGTGTCCCTCACAGCGGCGACCTTAGGAGTCGATTCTCCATCCGTCTATTCAGCCTGCTGATCTATAGAGCGGGGCCCGACGACTCCGGCATCTATATCTGCGGCTCCGCCCACAAAGACTACTTCTATGGTTACGACCTGGACATCCAGGAGGCACGTACGCTCAGCATCACCCCAAGGTGACGAGAAAGAGTCAGTGACATTACACCAGTCAAACTGTGACACACTCATGATGAATGTGTTATTTTAAAGATGAAGTAGAATTGATTCGCTGCTGTCCAGTGAACATGTATCGACACCCAAAGTCAATTATTTATGGACATCCAGTGTTTCCCACAGGTTGAGAATTTACTTGTGGTGGTGACTATAAGATGATACAGATACAGATGAAAATATTACGACACTATGCGATTCACTATCACTATTCAAACACCTCTGAGTTGTAGTTTAAAACTTTTACCGCCAATTTAATAAAATTATGAGTTTTATTCGCGCTCGGGTCCCTAAATACAGTTAATGGATACAGGCATGGAGAACTGAAGGCTCGGTTAGCAACGATTAGCTCTGATTAGCGGTTATCTCCAGTCAGCTCCGGTTAGCTAGCTCCGTTATAAAGATATGGAGCGGAGAGGGGTAACAACCAGACTTTGATAAAGGACGTTTGGGGAGCTTTCACAGCAGAGTGGCCGCATTGTTTCTACGTTTTTATTAGTACAGTTAATCCCATTGCAAGACCACTAGCAGCATGCTACTACTAACGTAATAGCCTCTCTGAGCAAGTGAATTGAATTCGGATTTTATCTACCTGGGCGGGTCTCAATTTACCTGGGTGCTATGTATGGGAAACACTGACATCCTAAGCATCATGGAGACATCCCATCATTACTGAAGACATAGTCAACAGAGGCTAATCAACTTTGTGATGAATATGGCAAAACATTTACAGGATTCTTAAAAGGTAACTACCATTTTTTTCCCCCTGGACCCCATTTACACACCTAATGGGGCAGTTTGGGGCTTTTTTTGCTCCTGACAGGCTCAGATTGTTACTAAAAGTGACAATATTATTGATCTCAAGACGTGACTTTTTGTCCAGTGTGGAGAGTGGAAGACGAGTCGAGAAAAAGGAGTTCTGGGAGTTTGTTGTTTCGGAGTAGGCTACAGAAATTATAGGCTCCTGTTATCTAAAAGATTTCTAATGTAATGGCTCAATATTTAAATGATTTTGACATTGTGGATGGGGTAATTATAATTGTATGGCGCTCATATTCATTTGAGCCAGAGTATAGGCTATACGGATGAAGAGCGGATGAGGGGAGAGAGAGAGAGAGAGAGAGAGAGAGAGAGAGAGAGAGAGAGAGAGAGTAGAACATTATATTATACTATAAATTATGTATATTATACAAAACTGTTAAGTACTATATTGTGTTGTCTAATTGTTTTTGTAATATAGTGTGTATAACTATCAGTGCAGTATAGAATCTATTAGACACCTACTGTATGTATTTAATATGTGATATGTACTATATATGCATTTTCTGCAAACTGCTTTGGCAACAACATGTTTTCTTTCTTTCCATGCCAATAAAGCAAATTGAATTGAGAGAGAGAGAGAGAGAGAGAGAGAGAGAGAGAGAGAGAGAGAGAGAGAGAGAGAGAGAGGTGGCAGCTGCTCAGTGTTTGGTGCGATCAATAGGCTATAATACATCCATGGTTTTGTGTTATCTATAAGATTTTCAATGAAAACAATGGTTTGTATTTGCTCATGTCTCACAGCCCCGTTGATTAGAGGAGGAGATCCTCTGACGTGGCAACACAGCGTTGTGTCCGAGGTATATCACTGGACACATCCAGACCACAGATATCTGCCAGCAACTGGTCCCACTCCTGACAACGAACTTTTCGGGCATTTAGGGGCACAGCACCCTTGGGAGCACTTACCAATCAAACGAGCCTCACAGCCCTTTGGCCGCTGCTTCACCCTCCTCCACCCGCTGCCTCTTTCTCGCGCCTGGTTAGCTCACCTGGTAGAGCAGGGGCCCATATATAGAGGTTTACTCCTTGACGCAGCGGCCGCGGGTTCAACTCTGACCTGCGGCCATTTGCTCTATGTCATTCCCCTTCTCTCTCTCCTTTCAAGTCTAAGCTGTCCTAAACAAATAAATGCCGCTAGAAAAAACTTTTTCGACTTGTGTTCCACTCTCCACACCGCTGTCTTCGGACAAGAAGTCACCTCGTGAGATCGATGATGTTTTTAGTAACAATCTGAGCCTGTCAGTAGCAAAAAAAAAAATCACTTTTAGTGGGCAATTATCAAGGCTGCACAATTGCCCCATTGCAGCTTGGTTCGCGCCGGCCGGTCATTGCGATCTCGCTCAATACTGGACCAATTTCAAAGATTTTTGATCACATCAGTCTATTAGACACAAATGTATGGGGAAATGGGTTAAAAAAAATGGTAGTTACCCTTTAACAACTTGTGATTTCAAAATTGACAGTGTTATTGTAGAATGTCTCCAAATGTGCATCCTATTTTCATTTATTTTGAAGAATGGAAAATCCATGATGAACCACTGATTTAAGTGATGCCAATTCAAATGTGAATTCTTAGGCTCACTCCAGAAAGTATGAGCAAGAAGAGGAAAGAAAAGAAAAGACTTGGCTCTGCTCAGCCACTGTACCAGGTCTTCACCAGCTTCCAGCCCTGGTCAGTCTGCGATCGCTGTGGAGTACCCGGAGAGCAGGTTCGCGTCGGACTCTGCTACGTCCACTCCCACTACCTGCATGTGCGCTACAGACGGGCCAATCAGACAGTCGCTTCATGCGGCTCAGGGGCGGTGCCGAGGGCGTTTGGACAACTGAAGCGAAGCAGCATTGGAGCCAAGCTGGAGGTCAAAAGCTGTCAAGTCACTTGTCAAACTAAGGCTCCTCTATCCTCCAAAATCCTTGCTCTGATGGCATTTCTTGGGTACAAGTAAGCACAAAGAATATATAAACGTACTGTACATGTGGAAGACAGGACGTGGAACAGGTTATCCACATTTTGAAGTAAACAAATTGCTCCTGATGGTCAGACCAGCTGCCATCGGTGGGAATCGTTAAAATTGTAAAGCGCTTTGGATAAAAGCACCATATAAATGCAGGCCACTGAGATTTTCGAAGTTCCTGTGTAATTTCATTAGTCAATATTCACGCAAGACCAAAAGTGTAAAGCTGCCATATTCATTAACACCATACAGAAGGGCTGCAGGGAACAAATATCATACTGACGGGGTCATCCCTATGTTTCAAGGACTTCCTCCGAAATTAGGCCCTGTGTTCCCTCAGCCCTATGTTTCCCCATTTATATTAAATTTCCCCTGCATCAAAAAAAACTATTTCCTATGTTCCCTCAGCCTACTTACCCCTACCCTTGGTCTAATTTTATGTTTTGGACATTTGACCTTGTATTCATAGCTGTAGTAATACTGATTATCTTGGTTTAGGGGTTAGGGTTGAGGGAGCATAGGGTTAAGGGAGCATAGGGTTGAGGGAACATATGGCTGAGGGAACTTAGGGTTGAGGAAAAATAGGGTTGAGGGAACACAGGCCTGAGGGAATATAAGGCTGAGGGAATA
The DNA here is from genome assembly GCF_010015445.1 of Perca fluviatilis. Taxonomy (NCBI): domain Eukaryota; kingdom Metazoa; phylum Chordata; class Actinopteri; order Perciformes; family Percidae; genus Perca; species Perca fluviatilis. The sequence goes on from NC_053116.1 coordinate 6,270,232, forward strand.
TAGGTATGAGGGAACATTTCTAAGAAATGTTTTTTCACTAAAAATGATGCCCTATGTTCCCACAGCAATATGTTCCCACATTTCTAAGATTCTTTTCAAAATTAGGCACTATGTTCCCACATTTCCTTTTTCATAAATTTGTATCAGATTTTATCCCCCTAACCCTAAACCTAAAAATTGTTGTGGGAGTATATATTGAAGTATATATTAATTGAAGGGAAATGTAGTAACACAATACCAAATTTTTTATGTCCTAGAAATGTGGGAACATAGGGCTGTGGTAACATAGGGCCAAATTTTCAGTGAAAATAAAAATCTTAGAAATGTGGGAACATAGGGCTGTGGGACCATTGGGCTGTGGGAACATAGGACTGACCCGAAGGGAACATAGACACGCTCCCATACTGACAATGCTGTAGAGCCTTTGGTAAGGTGTAATACACTGCAACAAAGCTTGTCCTGAAGCTTGTGAATGTTGTTCACTGCTCACAGAATTAGATTCATGCTAAATCTACCACCAAAAGCCTTTTTATACCATATGACAATGCTTGATTAAAAATAATTATCAGTTATTACTAAAAAGATATTCTCCTGTCACACTCACGCTGTGTCATTGCAGTTTGCAGTATAGCAGTAAAACATATGCACAACAGTAAAACATCTGTGATGTATTGAATCTCTGTTTCTGTGTTGTAGTTCTGCCTCGCGGAGAGTGGAGGTGCCGGTGTTCTACCTGAACCACCCTGCGGACAGTGTCCTGACCCTGGGCTGTCCTGGGGCACAACCTAATATGGCCGTGGCCTGGGACAGAGGATCTGAACCAATCTACCGATCTGAACACTTGGCAGCTCTTAACCTCAGCGCCACGCCCCCTAGGCTGCTGATAGACACTGGACACCATCTGGTGTTTAAGCCTGCACAAACACAGGACTCAGGTATCAACTGCTCTTTTTAACATATTTATTCTCCCTATCATGCATATAGGTAAGGACATCCGCCTTGCTATAGATTTATGTACTGAGTTCATTATTACATCATAGTTTGTTGGTGCTACAGTTTCTAAAGGAGGTGTTAATTTGATGCCCAAATATGTAAAATTAGATGAGATTGTAAGTAAATAAGTATTGGTTTATATATAGTCTTTCATTTTCATTAAGCAGCATTAGTGAGGATTTTGAAGCATTTATTTTGTATCCGGAGATACTACCAAACGGGCAAATTAGATCTAACAGTGCTGGTATGGATGTGTTTAATTGTTTTTAGAATAAAATTACGTCAGCAAAAAGAGCTATTCTATGATCTCTGTTGCCAATTATAATCCCCTGTATTTGCCTACTATCTAATTGCTATTGTTAGTGGTTCAATAGTTAGTATGAACAGAATTGGTGATAGAGGTGAACTTTGGGTGCAACCTCTTGTAATATTGAAGGGTTCAGACACCACTTCATTTGTCAGTACATCAGCTAGATGTAATGAGATGTAATAGTTTGATTCAGTTAAGGAAAGTGTTTCCAAAACCAAATCGAGCAATAACGTCATATCAACTGCTCTTTACTGTAATGAAACTAAACGTGTGCCAGGACAAGCAATGTGTTATTATCAATCTCTATGTCTATCTAGCTGCAAATTTGGGTCATCACAAGCTACTTTGGGGTAACCAAAAGTTGAGAAATACTTAATAAATTAATTTGTAGAGCACTTTTGATTGAGAAATGAATCCTTTAAATTTAAGATATACAAGAATGCTTGCTTTAAAAGAAAGGTTTTCAGGCCCTTCAGCTACTCACCTTAAGCTACTTTGTGGGATACATTTTGATATAGTGAAACTACAACCTGCTGGCACAAAATGGCACCCTCTTCTCCCAGTCTTTGTTCTTGAATAGAAATGTAACATGCAACATATATACAACCTTTTACTATTCTCCTCAGTGCTCGGTTTGTTTCAGGGAGGTATTAGAAGTATGTTTGTTTCGGTTTGTTTATCTAATGCTGTAACATGAGGCTGTTATAACCGGCGCATCTGCCGACGCAACGATATGTTCAATGAGTGTGCGAAATCTCATTTGGTCGTTCCCTATAAAGTTCACAATTTAATAAACACTATAGATAATAGTCAGTGAGTGAATAAATGGAACGGTTTCGAACACAGCTTTTGTCTCATTTCAACATGGTGTGTGTATTCCAAGTTCTTTGACTAAAATATCCTTTTTGTTGATTAGGTGTGTACCACTGCTGGCTGCAGGGTCACCAGGCGGCTGAGATACGTCTGCTGGTCTACGTCCATTTGGGGCGGGGACAGTCAGTGACATCACATCCTGACTTCCCGGCAGCTCTCAGGACTGTGTTAGGATCATATGCTGCCATGACAGCTGTGTTTTGCCTACTGGTGTTCGGCAGAGCTGGAGTCATACACCTCAGAGACAGCGGAGAAACACATGTGGATTAAACACTCATTTTAATAATTATACCTAAATAAATACTTTAAAATCATCTCTATCCATTTCCCATTAAGGTAATAGTTGTAAGGTTTTACATTTTAAGGGGTACCCATTTCAACTGAAAGCATGCAAATTATCCACTAAAAAGCCTTAAGAAGCAGAACCAAACGGAATCTATTTTATAACAGTTTTCAGCGGTGATCCAGAAAGAAAACCTTTGGAATTTAGCAGACTGTTTACCTGCTTACGGTGGAGATGTGTTGACATTCTTTGAGAATTTTAATTTGTTTAAAATCTGCGGACAATCTGCTTAGATTTCTGCGTCTGCAGATTCCGTGTGGCCCTGTTAACAAGGCAGGTTTACTGTAAAATGTGTCATGTGCAGGTAAAGGTTAAATGATCAGCTCCTCTATCACCTGCAATTTCAAAGTTGCACGTTGAAATTGACGCAAAACTTCAATGAAAGGCTTTTGTGATCGCATCGTTTGACACATTTTTTGCTTTTTTCGGAGCAGACAAATTAAACCACACGCACGCACACATTCATCACACACACACACCTCGGTGGTGTGTTTCACCACTGGACCATCATCCGGTGCCGATCAACTCAAAGAGAAAGAGAGAGAAAGAAGAACAGACTGAAGCTGCAGAACTTTCATCGACCTGAGAAACTCAGTTTACAGACTTCAGACTGAAACACGTTCACAATGACAAAGTCTTATTCTTCTCTGTGCGAGACTCCGTTCTCTTTACAGACTCCTCATAGTCTTTACTCTTTTCCTAAATATAATTATACAGTATATGTGTTTTAAATTTTCATTATATCTTTATCTTGTATAATACTTTTACTTACTTACTTACTTGCCGTTTAGGAAATTATTAAATATGGGAAGTCTGAATATATGAATTAAAAGTCTCAATGTATGGAATGAAAGTATCAATATGTAGAATGAAAGTGTGAATATATGGAATAAAAGTGTGAATAATAATTACCACTAAATGCTTGCTCTAGGGAGATTACTGGAATTGTTGGGTCTTTGTAAATTATAGAGTGTGGTCTAGACCTACTCTATCTGTAAAGTGTCTCGAGATAACTGTTCTTATTTGATTCTATAAATACAATTGAATTGAATTAAATATATGGAATGAAATCTGAATATACTGTATGGAATGAAAGTCTAAATATATAGAATGAGACTGTATGTAGAAATTGGTCACAGTTTTCAATACCATTCTACCCAAAGACACATTATTTTCTTCCATATATAGATGTATATTAAAAATAATTTCCTACGTCATGCCATATTTATATATATATAGTATATATCACCTATGATATAATATAGAATAGAATTGTTTTTGTTGCTAAATCAATGAAGCTGGGTAAAAAGCACTCACTTTGTTTGTAATAACTTCTGTAGCACCTGCAGGTGCTGAAGTGTCTCTTGAAAACCTTGGCGCTGTGATGGAGAGCGACAGAGAGCTGAACAAAGCCAGAGGAGAGATATCTGGGTTCTTACTGTTGGACAGAGGGGGCATTAGATGAAGTCCGTCCGTCCACCCTGAGAGCTAGACGGATGAACACAGAAACACTTGTTCCTCCACAGCTGCAGCCGCCTCTTCAGTCCCACTCATCCCTCCTTTATTCATCCCACCATCCCCCCTCTCCATCTTTCTGCCCCAGCATCTCTAAATCAACTCTGTTTTCCTCCGTAAAGCAACCAGACTGAAGGTCCAGTGACAGACCAGAATTGACAGACCAGAATTTAACATTAAGCCTTTGGGTGTTTTATGCCAGGATCAGACTACACCATTTTTGACAGTCACTGTTAGACTAGACAGACATATTGCCAAAAATCCTTGCTGTGTCATGGACAGAAGAGTGGCAACACTACAAGTATGACACCGAAAAGCCCCCAGACGGATCATCGCATGCTCTCGCCAACATCACCATAGGTCGACGCTTTGGTGGAAAAGCTTTTAAACTGACCGTTGTCGATCTGAAATAAATACAGATTCAGCAACTGCATAGCCTATTTCTCACTTAAAGGTATTGTGTAGGATTTTCTTTTTCCAGGTGGAACATCAAAATAATTGGTCCTCCTAGTTGTCAATCAGTCTGGTGATATGTATACGTAAGGCCGTCGTACGTGCACGTCCCTAGGTAGTTTTCGCTTTCTGCGCATGAGCACTTTCAGGTGTATATGTGTGGTGAGCTACGGTTTCAGCCGTTCATGGAAGCTCGCCGTTCTCAAGACAAGAGTGTTTTTGGGAGACCATTTCACACGCTGGTGTGCGCTAAAAGCACAGGTTGGGCTTCCCACTGATGCCTCAGTCGCGAAGTTTCTACTCGACAGGTATATTTTGGCGTGCTATTTGGAGAAATCCTTTTAAAATCACTGCTACTAAAAGTTGATGTAGCTAAGCTATGATTAGCGATGCTAGCCCTGGCACAAGTCACGCACCGCGCACACACGGTAAACATCTCAATTTGTGAAAAAGTGCAAATCTTCTTTTGGAAAGTAGGCTTGTATGAGCCATGCCGACAGCAACTTGTAAACAGTGCACTCTCGTGCACACGTTTAATAGGCGTTCCCTCTCGGGAGCAGGCAGAGTGTTGCGCATGTGCATTTTTTCAAAAAGTACAGAGGGCGGTTCTTTTCTGAAATTCGGGAAAATCCCTTAATACCTTTTTTTAAATACCTTTAAAACTATTTTCATATAATAAGTAGGGCTGTCAAACGATTAGTTTTTTTAATCACGATTAATCGCATGTTTTATCACATGATTAAAATTCTATTATTTTGCATTTCAGAACTGTTTTTAAGTCCATATTAACAATGGAAAGCAATTCTTACCAGTGTATCTTGATTGGGAATCAAATGAATGCAAAGGAAGTTACTTTATGAACTTGACTTTAATATTTGTATTAGTTTATTATTTATTTATTTATTTCTGTGTTGTTTAATTCCGACAACGGCAGCTGCAAGTGAACGCACCGTCTGTGTTGTTTAATTCCGACAACGGCAGCTGCTGCGCTGCAGAGCAGACTGTTACGTACCGGTGTTGGAATCCTCTACATTGAAATACAGTCACACTTTACACTGTTTAACGTTAGGTGTCAGCATTTTAACCGTGTTTAATCCGGCTGCTAGCTAAAGGTAGGCTAACGTTACCTGCTGTCAGATGTAGTGTAAAATCAGGCACCGAAATGAGACACCGAAATTTCCGTTCTTATTCGGTCTTGTTACTACCGTTTAGGTCGGCACGTTTCGGTACCCAACCCTACTTACCAGAGTCAATATAGTGTGCAGTAACTTCTAAATAATTTTGATTACTCACTGACGTCCAGTGATGACCAGTTGATGAGATAGTGTTTGCACTTTGGTTTCAATAACAGGTCGGCAAATAGCACTCTCCAAAATAGTGCTTTGCCTGAGCCCACTACCATCAATCTGAGTCACGTTAATTGTACTATGCTTAGCTCCTAGGTGGTAGCTCAAGCTTGATGTGCTTCGGTGATATTTTAATTTGGCTTCACACAATGTGCATATGGCTTTCAACTTGTCTACGAGCCGTCCGGGAGTTTTGGTAAATAAAAAGCGCCATTCAGAATTGTGTTGCTGCTGCATTTCTCCATCATGCCTGCAGCCTGCAGCAGGAGGATGTGTTAGGAGGAAGTATGGCAGCTTGATGATAAGTAAAGATGCGGCAAAGGGTCAAAATAGTAGCCTGTTAGGAATGACGTGAAGCCGAGTGAAGTGAAAATAAATGAATAAATGGCGGCATGCGATTAATGCGATTAAAAAAAATTAACGCGTTATGCTCGGCCCTTAATCGCATCGCGATTAACGCGTTAATGCTGACAGCCCTAATAATAAGAGATCGTATTCCAAACAAGCAGCCATTATTTTTTTGAAAGCGCTCTCTGGAGGGGGCTGGTGCCACCCTGTGCCCCCCTTCTAGCCCCGCCCCTGTCTGAACTAAGGCATCAAAGTTAATTTTTTGAACTTGAAAATAGTAGTGTGACAAAACATTCTCTATTCAAGAGCCACTAATTTTCTTCATTAAGAGCTTTTATATGTTTGGGAAACTATATTGTTTAAAGTTTTCTGTTAATATGAATTATTACTTTGAAAGCTTGCCAGAAGCAAGCAGGTTCATTAATTCAAAAGTACAAATTACTCTTTTGTGGGCATAAATCAGTTGGTGATTAATTTGCCATTCAAGTTGCATACTCCATGATACATATTTCAAAAGTTTAAATTGATGAATAAATCATTTCTACCTTGTATGGTTGTGTGGTTTTGCAACATCACCAGTTTATAGGTCCACATACTGTATGCAGAAACTAATTTGAATGAAAAGTTCTAATACTTTTGTGCATTATTCTATTCTTGAGATGACTGAGAGATGAATCCAGTTCAACACGATTATTTCCCCCTGTGACTGTTTGAGCGGAGCTCCATCATCATTTATAATTATTACACTTAATTTTCCACTGGGAATCCAGCCATTGAATTAACTGAGAAAGATTTAATTTGATTTTAATTCATATCTTGTTGTACATCTGAATGGGCCTTTGGAAACTGTGGATCAATACCTTTGTCAGATGAAAGTAATTGCACATCAGAAACTATAGACACCCTTAGATGGAGAAACTGTCTCTTCCTCTGTTGGCTCTTCTTTTTTTATTCTTTACATCTCACAGTTGTTCTCTTCTCATGTTTGATTCTGTTCCTACTCCGCTTCTTTCTACATACAAATTACATCACTGTCTTCCCCAGGACTATAAACTAGTGATGTTATGGTCTCTGCCGAGGCTTCAAAGAATGTGTCAAGACATCCCGGAAGTTTTCCGTGAAGCACGTCTCTAGGCTTGTATCGTTTTAGACAAATAACGTCATTGATGACATCTGGAGCCTCGCTGTCCATCCATACCATGTGACTGTTTTTTTAAGTTTTTATTTTATTTATTTATTGTATGAGGAATACCTCTTGAGATGTAAATGGACTGTTTTTATATAGCGCTTTTCTAGTCTTAACGACTACTCAAAGCGCTTTAACATAGTACAGGAACCATTCACCATTCACACACATTCATACACTGGTGGCCGAGGCTGTCATACAAGGTGCCACCTGCTCATCAGATAAACACTCACACACATTTACACTCCGATGGAGCAGCATCGGTAGCAACTTGGGGTTCAGTGTCTTGCCCAAGGACACTTCGGCATGGAACTGCAGGGCCAGGGATCGAACCACCAACCTTGGGTAAAGTGTTAAGATTTTTCCAGAATTTCTTGGGATTGTTATGGTCATTACATAGGGAACTTTTGAAGTAATTGGATTTAGCATTCTATGTTTTTTGTTGTGCATAAGTTATTTAGTACAGTATTTGTTTCCCAATCTACAGGGTCCTTTGATGAACTGTGTTTATCCCATGCCTTAACCCTTTGCTTGAATAGTGCAAGTAATTCACCATTAATCCAGGGTAGATGTCTTCCTTTAACTCTTACTGATCTCCAAGGAGAATGTTTGTCAATAACTTTGAGTACCACAGTTTGAAAAAAATTTGTGTCAACAAAGGGGGTTAAATTAAGTCTGTCACACTTTATATTCAATAGATCTTCAAAAAAAGTGTTCATCATTAAAAAATTCTTACTTTGATTATTTTAGGTGGTAGGCGTGGTAATCTGATTTTCCATACGCAAGACATGATGGAATGATCACTAAAGCAAATCAGAGAGTACTCCAGAGTCACTAATCCTATCTGGGTGGATGACCAGGATCCAGTCTAATAAAGATTTTTATCAATTATCCATCAGAGTATGTTCGTTAATAAGCTGTGTTAATGTTGAGGCACTTCACAAAATGTCAATGTTAAAGAGGATCGGTCTAACCAGTCACGATTAAAGTCAAGATACTTAACAGTCACTATTTAATGGGGGGAAAATGAAAAGATTGGGAAGAAGGAAGAGAGAAAAACATGATAGCCTAATAATAGTAAAATTAAATTAAAGCTGCATTGGAAAGGCCCCGAGGTTACTGGTGGACGCCGCTCCTTGCGACCGTGCATTTGTGGCTTAAGCATATGAGGCAGGCAAATCACCCAATAAAAGGGAATTCTATGCTGAGTTCAATGATACCTCACACAAGACTCTACCATAAATGGATCACCAGTTATGAAAGGGGGCGTGGCTTAAACATAGGGGGCGGGCCAAACTATGACCAATGACAAACTCTGTACTTCAATGATACCTCACACAAGACTCTACATCAAACAGGTCATTAGTTATGAAAAGGGGCATGTCTTACGCATAGGGGGTGGGTCAAACCATCACCAATCAAAAAAGGACTCTCTGCTGAGTTCAACGAAACCACAAGTAGACCACACATTCTAAGTTTCATGTAAATTGAATGATGTTTGTCATATAAGGCGGATTTCCTGTTGTCAGCGGGGGGCACTATGACCAAAAGTCAATATTGGCCTGTATACAGTGCCTTGCGAAAGTATTCGGCCCCCTTGAACGTTTCGACCTTTTGCCACATTTCAGGCCTCAAACATAAAGATATAAAACTGTAATTTTTTGTGAAGAATCAACAACAAGTGGGTCCCAATTATGAAGTGGAACGAAATTCATTGGCTATTTCAAACTTTTTTAACAAATAAAAAACTGAAAAAGTGGGCGTGCAAAATTATTCAGCCCCTTTACTTTCAGTGCAGCAAACTCTCTCCAGAAGTTCAGTGAGGATCTCTGAATGATCCAATGTTGACCTAAATGACTAATGATGATAAATAGAATCCAGCTGTGTGTAATCAAGTCTCCGTATAAATGCACCTGCTCTGTGATAGTCTCAGAGGTCCGTGTAAAGCGCAGAGAGCATCATGAAGAACAAGGAACACACCAGGCAGGTCCGAGATACTGTTGTGGAGAAGTTTAAAGCCGGATTTGGATACAAAAAGATTTCCCAAGCTTTAAACATCCCAAGGAGCACTGTGCAAGCGATAATATTGAAATGGAAGGAGTATCAGACCACTACAAATCTACGAAGACCCGGCCGTCCCTCTAAACTTTCAGCTCATACAATGAGAAGACTGATCAGAGATGCAGCCAAGAGGCCCATGATCACTCTGGATGAACTGCAGAGATCTACAGCTGAGGTGGGAGACTCTGTCCATAGGACAACAATCAGTCGTATACTGCACAAATCTGGCCTTTATGGAAGAGTGGCAAGAAGAAAGCCATTTCTTAAAGATATCCATAAAAAGTGTCGTTTAAAGTTTGCCAAAAGCCACCTGGGAGACACACCAAACATGTGGAAGAAGGTGCTCTGGTCAGATGAAACCAAAATCGAACTTTTTGGCAACAATGCAAAACGTTATGTTTGGCGTAAAAGCAACACAGCTCATCACCCTGAACACACCATCCCCACTGTCAAACATGGTGGTGGCAGCATCATGGTTTGGGCCTGCTTTTCTTCAGCAGGGACAGGGAAGATGGTTAAAATTGATGGGAAGATGGATGGAACCAAATACAGGACCATTCTGGAAGAAAACCTGATGGAGTCTGCAAAAGACCTGAGACTGGGACGGAGATTTGTCTTCCAACAAGACAATGATCCAAAACATAAAGCAAAATCTACAATGGAATGGTTCACAAATAAACATATCCAGGTGTTAGAATGGCCAAGTCAAAGTCCAGACCTGAATCCAATCGAGAATCTGTGGAAAGAACTGAAAACTGCTGTTCACAAACGCTCTCCATCCAACCTCACTGAGCTCGAGCTGTTTTGCAAGGAGGAATGGGCAAAAATGTCAGTCTCTCGATGTGCAAAACTGATAGAGACATACCCCAAGCGACTTACAGCTGTAATCGCAGCAAAAGGTGGCGCTACAAAGTATTAACTTAAGGGGGCTGAATAATTTTGCACGCCCAATATTTCAGTTTTTTATTTGTTTAAAAGGTTTGAAATATCCAATAAATTTCGTTCCACTTCATGATTGTGTCCCACTTGTTGTTGATTCTTAAAAAAAAATTACAGTTTTATATCTTTATGTTTGAGGCCTGAAATGTGGCAAAAGGTCGAAAAGTTCAAGGGGGCCGAATACTTTCGCAAGGCACTGTATGTCCTCAGGCCTGGAGTCTTGTTGATTGTGGGAAATTTCAAGCAGATATGACAATGTACACTGTAGTTACAGCCACTTTCTCGTTCATTGCTAAACAGTCAAATTGGCCACCACGCCACGCCCACACCGTTTAACTAAAAGTTTTTCTTTTAATAACTTTTCATTTTTAAGGTACAGACCAAATTTGAAGTCCATCCGATGAAATCTCTAGGAGGAGTTCGTTAAAGTATAGCACCTGGAGGTCTACTTCCTGTTGCCACTAGGGGGCGCTATGACTTTGATCCAATATCGGCCTGTATATGTCATCAGGGTTGGACTCTTATGAATCCTGAAAAGTTTTGAGCCAATTGGACAATGTACACTCAAGTTACACCCACTTCCTGTTTCAATGGCGAAACGCATAAAATGGCCGCCCCGCCACGGCCATGCCCTATGACGAAAAGTTTTTCTTTTAATAACTTCATCTTCAACGTCTTAAGATGGCACAGACCAAATTTCGATTGGATGAAATCTCTAGGAGGAGTTTGTTAAAGTACGACGTGGAAATGGCCAAAATCGTCAAATTTCGAACTTTCAATTAAAAATGGCGGACTTCCTGTTGGGTTTAGGGTATGGCTCCAATGAGCTTTTTTGTACGTCTTGACATGCTACATATGTGTACCAAATTCCGTTAGTATACGTTAAACTAAAGTACTGCAGGGGCTCAATTTTAAAAACTTTGTAGGGGCGCTAGCGAGCCATTTTGTGCGCCTATTCCCGAAACCCTTAAAATACATAAATTTTCACCAGACTTGATGCGATTTGAGTATGTTAAGCCCCTCAAAAAGGTGATTAATTTGCTGGATAAATAATAATAATAATAATTCCTTCAGTTTCAATAGGGCCTTCGCCGCTGTAGGCGCTCGTGCCCTAAATAACATAGGCCAGCATCATCATCATCAATCATTGTAACCCCATGTTGGGATATGATCAGAATCATTTTAAGTAGAGAATACACACCATGTAAGGCAAACTCGTTACCGTACCATAATAGTCAGTAAGTCAGCAAGTTGTGTTTCTTAAAGCAAAAAAATAAGTAAATAAGTGGAGAATAACAGACGAGGAAAATTAGATTTCACCGCCTAATCAGGCAAAATAAGAGAAGCTGCATTGGTTAGGCTACTCTCTAGAGCATTGCAAAGGCCTTCAGAAATTCGAACTAAGAATGCAACAATAACAATAGGCCTGACAATAAATCATATCAATCAAAGTCTGTAGGCTACCTTCAGTGGGCGAATGCAGACGGTCATACAATAGGCCCAGTTTACAGAAACATTTCGGCTTCTTTAGCGCATTTGAACCGGAACATCTTTCCAGCTGATTTGATCCTCAGTGTTGCTGGGAAGAGAAGAGAGTATTCCATATCAAGTTCACAAAGCTTTTTTTTTACGCTATCAAACTGCCGTCATTTATTCATTGTTGCAGTGGTATAGTCTGGGAAGATGTGGATCCTGTTGCCCTCGTATTTCAGCTTTTTTTTTCCTCCTGGCTGTGAAATTTCACCAGAATCTGCCTTGGTCCGGCTTTTTTCTTCATCGTTAAGTCTTTACTGGTGCAAAATAGTCAAAAAACGTCTCTGATACAGTGTATCACAGATCATATCGGTCACCTGTAATACGTCTGCCTGTTTTACATATTTTGACCAACAGGTGGTATTGTGAGCAAATGAAGCCTCGAGAAATAAGCCCTTTTGCGAACAAATTTGCATCCATCACTACCATTAACACTGCTGCTTTCACTGTAGCTTTACAGTCACTGATTTATGACTGGAATGAAAGGGAACACCAGTTAAAAGGCTTTACATAGAGAAAGCAGCAGGGCTTGTGGCATCGAGGAGCAGGTGTGAGAAGCACTTGTGATAAAGAAAAGGTCATTATAGAATTCAGAGGGTTTATCCTGTGGGGAGCATGAATATGCTCAGATTCCATGGAAATCTGCCAGTTAGGTTATTAGATATTTGGTTTGCAAAGATGACATTTCACCCTGATGGTGGAGCTAGAAGAAGGGTCAAGGGTTCACCAAAACGTTGAGGAGTTAGCCTCTGGGGATGATGAAATCTTAATTTACCACACCAGTCTTCATGAATCTCACTTCCCTTATTTGATATCTCCAATTTAAAACAGAAGTTGTGAATGCCGCCCTAAAGCGCTTATTCCTGCCAGGAGGAGCGAGGATCGAGGAGGGATCTCCGAGGAGCTATGAGCGAGGATACACGAGAGCATCCTTCCTGGAAGCCGTGCAGCTGAAAGCTAACTCAGCCCATACAGCTAACGAATTCAGGCGACGCACCAGTGGAAAGGACGTCTCATGTTGTCTCAACAAATTTCCTCGTTTCCTCTCTCCTCGCATAACTTCCTCTGTCTCTCCCATGCTTACTCGCTGGGAGGACTAAGATGCAAGGAAGGGAAGTAAGTGGAGGAACCGGTGATGCAATTTAAAGGGAGGTGAGATCCAGCCAATGTCTCTGAAGACTCCTGAACTTGCAGGCTCCCCCAGTCTCTAGCTGCATCTCATGTCACTTAAATTGCATCCCCGACTCCTCCACTTGCATGCCTTCCTCGCGTCTTAGTCCCTCCCACCAAGGAGGCAAAGGAGAGACGCAAGGAAATCATGGGAGGAGAGAGGCAATGAGCAAATGTGTTTTAGAGGGATCAGACGTCCTTTCCTCTGAAGCGTCACGTGAATTCGTCAGCTGTTTGGGCGGAGTTAGCAACTCCTTCAGCTGCACTCCTTCCGGGAAGGCTGCTCTCTGTATCCTCGCTCATGTCTCCTTGGTAATCCCTCCTCGATGCTCGCTCCTTGGTCCTTGGGGGAAGAAATAAGAGCTTTGAGAGGGCCTTCCCCGAGGAGGGACAGAACTACTTCTGGTTCAGCCGAGGACCGAGGAGCTATCAAATAAGGGTTATGAGATGCAGCCTAAGAAGCAAGGAAGGGCAGTAAGTGGAGGAACCAGGGATGCAATTTAAGGGAAGTGAGATCCTGCCAATGTCTTTGAAGACTTCTGAACTTGCAGGCTCCCCCAGTCTCTGTATCGCCTCCAGCCTCACAGGGGGTCAACCTGTTTAGTTGAGTAATTTGGTAATCCTCTCCGAGCTTCAAGAGCTGTATTGGGACTTCATCTACGGCTTATTCAAAGAAACCACTTCTCTTGTCCCACATTAAAAGCTTTGCAAAGGTTGATCACATGGAGGTAATTGTATTTGTCACAGAGGTTAGCGCCAACTGCTATTATTTGCTACAACTTTACTACAAAAACCTTTGTTCAGTGGATCAGTTTTAAACATTGCAGGTAGGAATGTTAAAGGAGGAACGGCCTCAATGGTCCGTGTACGTTTTGAGAGTTCGTTTGAACCACGAAACAAAATAACGAGAAACCAGCAGTTTTTCGTTTGTCGCTTCAAACCAAAAACAAAGAAACGGTAAAAAAAGAGCCGTTCTTCCGTTTTTGGTTTCTGAATCCAAAAACGAAAAACGACTAAACCAAATTCAAATAACGGTCCGATTTTGGTTTTTTCAAATTCCTTTTTTCATTTCTCCGTTTGAATATCTACATTAAAAGAAAGACCGGTTGGCCAAGTGACCCGGAAGTAATAGTAAATATAGCCTATAAAAATAAAAGCCAAGCTTTTAGAATGGTCATAATATGCAGCACTAACGTTATACCAGAATAACGTTAGAAGAAAAAAAATCTATCAGTAAGTAGGCTTATATTACGACGGAGCATTAGGGCCACATCAAAGGAAAAAAAAATGAGTTTTTTTATTTATTTTGCATTTCGAGAATAAAGACGAAATGTTGAGAATAAAGTCAACATGACGAGAATAAAGTGAAAATACTATTTTGAGAATAAAGTCGAAATGTCGAGAATAAAGTCAACATGACGAGAATAAAGTGGAAATACTTTTTTGAGAATAAAGTCAAAATGTCGAGAAAAACTTGATATTTCAAGAATTCAGTCGGACTTTTGAGAATAAACCAAACTACCAGCTTTACCTATTGTCTTCTACAAAATGCCTTGTGAAGGCCTATATGAACTCGTGAAATTATATACTTCAGAATCGGTTTTAATAACAAGGAAATTCTTTCTCTTCTAGCGCATAAACACAGTATGGTGATAAGTATTAGGACTGAAGAGACTGTGCTGTAAATTGCGTCTGTTCAGAAGGAAAAACCACACAAACTTGGAAGAGGTGGCCGCATTCCTGCAAACTGAAATAGCAGGTAATGGACAGATGCAAAGGTATCGATGGTTACACCTACGCGCAATACAGAGAGGATATATTGTATCACAAGACACAATTGTCAGGGTCCCACCGTCACCAGCACTACCTCGTCCGCTCACAATCTCCTCAGTACTGATTGCACACAACTGCACTTCATTACACCACATCAGCAGTTCAACACCTGCACCTCATTAGTCCACCCCCTTTATAAGCAGCACACACACATTCACTCCTTGTCTGGTCTCGTTTGTAGCATGACTCTCAGACTCGCTCTCGCCAAACTACCCGTTATCCTACGAAGTACTTACCTGTTTGAAGATCTGCCAGTTTGTTCCTTCCTCTGTGTTCCTCCTGTTGGATTTTGCAATAAAAGCTCAACCTTCACTCACCTTCAGTCTGACTCCTGGTCTATCCGTGACAACAATAAGACAATTGATCAAATTGTTTGATCCTGAAGGAGTGGAGCTCAGGCGAGCGCGGCGTCTGAGACGCAGGCATTACCACAACAAAGGTCCCAACGCGCTATGGCATATGGATTCGTACGACAAGCTGAAGCCATACGGCATTGGCATCACTGGTTGTGTTGATGGTTTTAGTCGCTACATTGTGTGGATCAGAATCAGAATCCGAATGATGGAAGCCTACACAACAAACAACGACCCAAAAGTAATAGCAGACTACTTCATCGCATCCATTGCACGCTTGGAAGGATGCCCGGAGCGAGTGCGTGCTGACAGAGGCACAGAAAATGGGCATGTTGAAAACATGCTTATTTTTCTGCGCAGGAATCACACCGATAGCTTTGCAGGAGACCGAAGTTTCACCTATGGACGCAGCACCGCAAATCAGCGGATTGAATCGTGGTGGGCAAACTTGAGAAAACAAAGTGCACAATTTTGGCTCAACCTTTTCCAAACCCTCCAATATGATGGACATTTTTCCGGTGATTTCTTGGATAGAAGTCTAATCCAATTCTGCTTCCTAAACCTTGTACAGGTAGGCCTGCAAGCTCATGACTACCCACCCCCCAGTTATAGGCCTACATCATTTAACTGTGAAAGTCACACACTGATACTCACACATAGGAGTGGATTCAACACTCAACATACAGAACACACTAACGAGGTGGATATACATTAGGCCTATATGTTAGGAAACAGGTGAAAACAATGCTTAGATATTATTATTCAATATTATTTTATATATATATAAAAAGGTATTAGCTTGGAGAGCACTGGCACAGAGTATGCCTGCCAGTGGGCTATATATAACAGTTTTAATCATAAATATTTAAATATATTGGCATGTCTCCAACAAATGAAACATTCATACTGTATATAACATATAAGGAACCTTGTATAATTAATAAAACCTCAGGTTATGTCTGTTTTTTTATGCAGGATAAACTTGATGAAGTCGTGACAACCTGGAATTCGCACAACATAAGAGTAAAGCCAGGCCATGTGTGATAGGACGCCCTATTTTGATGTACACACTTTCAGAGATGTATGGCGCTGAGGACAATCTCAAGACAGTTGACATGGAGGAATTGGCCCTGTGTAAGGAAGAGTGCACTCCCAAAAGTCAATAACCATGTGATGAAAACCGTATTTGATCTCTGCTGTCTTCTGATGCAGGAAAGAGGATGGGATGCTCCCAGAGATGCATTTATTGCTGCTGAACTGTACACCTTATTGAGAATTGAAATAAACCTGCTAAATATTTAAGGGTGGACAAATCTCTCTGCACTAAGGAGGATCATTGGATCATATGAGACTCACGTAGGCCACACAAAGCAAAGAATTCGTGCCAAAATGCACTGAAGACATCTCTCAGAACCCCTGACCCACTACCAGCTTCCTCAGAATTATCTGGGAGTAATCGGTCTCACTGCCAGTGGTCTGGTTAGAGTCTCAGGCTCAGAAAATGCTTCAATCATGTTATTGAAGCAATTTGCATGGTGTATAGTGATCAATTTGTTTGCAGTGCATGGTCAGGTGTTTCAGGCTGATAAATCAGTGTGTCATCAAGATCAAATTCAGCCTCTGTGTGTGGGCCAAATGTAATTTCAGGGTCTGAGATATATGTTACATCTTGAAGAACGACTGCATCCTCCTGCAATATCTCTGGTACAATAAAATGGATCTCTGAGACCACTGGGTAATCTGTGACATCTGTAGCAAGTGAGTGATCTGTGGCAACGGGGTGATGCAGACTGACCTGGTCCTGGTCCTGTGCTGAGTAACTAGACTCCCGAGACAGGGATTGGCTGTCAGAAACTTCAATGATTTCATCCTGGTCCTCAAAGCTAGATCCATCATTGTGTTCAGACTCAGTAGTAGATGCATCTTCACCTAATTGTGGTTTTGGCTGAGTGGCAATGTAGAAACGCAGCTTTGACAGTTTCATGTATTTTGCCAATTGAGACATCATCAGATAAAGAGTTTTGTTTGAAGTCCCATACATCAAATGTGAACTCTGATTCATGGCCTTTACTTGAAACACCATTTGGAACAAAAAGACATTATTCTCAAGTCATTAAATCCACTATTGATGCCCCTAACAACCTTTCTGGTGCCCCCTCCTTGTTTTGCTCTAACCTGTTTAGTTTCACTAGTTGTCTTGGTAAGGAATCAGCTGTGACTATGCTTGGCTCTAAATGAACCCACTAGGCACACTGAAGCATCATAAGAATCATGGTTGGCAAAATGCATATCAATAAAGGGTCAATGTCAACCTTGAATTCACACTAGAACCAATTGTACTGTCCCTAAAGTGCAAACATTTCCAATCAAACACAGACAGATTGAAGAAAATGCTTATACAGTAATTAAGAGAATTTAAGTTGATAATTGACCCAGGCCTGTCTATCGTTAAGCTCTTTGTCAGGATCCTGATTATTTGAGGTTAAGCCAAACTGAAATAGGTTATAAGTACAAAAAATATTATTCATAAATCACAAGGGAATCAGCAATCCTGTTAAATTAACTTTGTATTCTCAGAGAATAAATTAATTAATTTGTTAATCTTACCCAGGGGATACCTGGCTAGCCTGTCAAATGGATTTCTGCATCGCAGCTGCCATATACGCACTTTTTTCTCCTCCATTAGTGTGAGGGCTTCCTCTGGGACGCCCCGATCTCGTAGGAAATCTGTCATGATGATTGATATTTTTGCCAGGTACATGGAACTGGTGTTCTGGCGAATTATGGTCCTTTAACACTGACATAAAAGAGTCACATGAGGTTCACATGAGCTATTTGTTTATAGTTGAATAGTAAGGACAATCAAGGTGGTGCTCTGTTTCTATCTTTCTTTGATAGCATCTAACAGTTTTTAGGATAGTGGGCTGTTGATGACTTCAATTCTGCTAGACTGGTAACGTCAAGGTTAAGCATAAATAAATAGGCTTTACCTTATTGATATGATACAGCTTTCGGTTAAGAATACAGTTGCACCGCTTCAGAAACTCACCCTAACCTAACCCATATCTACGATGTTGCCTACATGGCGAGCAGTCGCTGTATGTGATTAAGTAATAAAGGAGTTGATCATTTCAACTTTAATCTCGACATTTCGACTTTATTCTCGAAATAGTATTTCCACTTTATTCTCGTCATGTTGACTTTATTCTCGACATTTCGACTTTACTCTCGAAATGCAAAATAAATTAAAAAAATCTACCTAATTCTTTTTTTTTTTTCTTTGATGTGGCCCTAATCCTCCATCGTACGTTAGTCCTGCATATTATGACTGTTCTAAAAGCGCGGCTTTTATTTTTATAGGCTATATTTACTATTACTTCCGGGTCACTTGGCCAACCTGTCTTTCTTTTAATGTAGATATTCAAACGGAGAAATGAAAAAAGGAATTTTAAAAAACCAAAATCGGACCGTTATTTGAATTTGGTTTAGTCGTTTTTCGTTTTTGGAAGAACTCAAAACGTACGGACCCTCAATGCACTGGTTAGATGACCAGCTGCAGGCGACAGGATGTTTGTGAGCACAAGCACAATACCTTTTACCATGCCATCCTGTTGGATTGAAAACCATGCCGTGCCATGCTTAAACAAATCAGATTGCTGTGGCTCAAGGCGCAACTGTCCAAACCCAAATACAGAAATGTTCTTTATAGAAATGTCAAATAGAAAAATGCCCTTTGAGGCAATTGAGCATTGCCCTCTGTTCCAATGCTGCTTTTAATTTGACCATTAGAAAAAGATTCAAATCAGCTTCAACCTGAAGTCATTAAACAGAAAAGATTTTCAATATGGATCAAGAGCACACAGTTTAAAAAGCGTTTGCAAAACATGTTTAACACTCTTTTGAGCTTGTCCCTGTGTGTACTCAGTGTTCCCTGACCTCTTTTTCTACAAGAAAAGTAGAACATTGTGTCCAGAAACTCAGAAACCTTGAACATTTAATAAGCGTTGAGCGATTTGAATTCAAGTACGAGAAAGACATTTAAAAGCTGCTCATCACTGTCTGTGCACTCTGGGAGGAAGGTTGCAATTCACAGACTTCATGACCATCCTCTCCGCTCTTATTATGAAGTACAACCTCCCTGCTGTATTGCAGCCTCTCCTCACTCGCTGTGCTTTCCTGTCTTTTAAGCACTCTGCAGAACATGTTGATATGCACCTTGCCCCTGGATATTTTCTCATTTTTATGGAGATGCCGAATATAGGTTCACCGCACTTTCTCTCCAGTCAAACTCTTCTTGTGTGAGCGGGGCATTTATAGGCTGATGCATGGATGTGTGTCACGTCTGTGTGAGCTGCTAGCTTGAAGTGCAGTAATATTATTTGCATTAATAAAGTAACCTCCAAATCCTTATTTAGACAAGCATACATATGTTTGATGAGCTCTGGTTTGAAGAAACTTCACCTAGGTTCCAGCTTTTCTCTATTTGAACAACCAATTCTTCATGTTTAAGAAGCATACATTCTACACATGATTAAACTCATTAAAGCTAATGTATTGGGCTTACATTGCATGAAAAAGTGAGAAATAGATAATAACAACAATACATAAACTTTCAAATCAACTATTAATGCTGGAGAATGATTTTATTGCCACTTTTACTCCATCTATACTTTCTTTACAAACTATGGCTTCTGGTTTGGTAAAATACCAAGCAAATACCGATACCATGTTGCGCTTACGATCCTTAAACAAATTCTTTTACATAATAAATATTGATTTTCTAAAATCTAGAGTCTAACTCAAACATTTGACCCTTGATGCAAATGTAGCCCAGCAGACAACTCAGAGTGAGCGACCCGGAAGTGTAGCGCGCTTCCGTCACCAACGAGCAAGAAAGGCAGCGGGAGGACTACTAGCTGTTTTTATATGGAGCCCTGTAATGATTGGCCAAAAGGCACTGGTAGTTATGAGCCAAACTCATAGTGCTACACAAAGATAGCCCCTTTAAAGGCATTTATTGACCAAAACTGACTTGAATTCAGAAAGGACGAAGAGAGTAATTCAAACTTGTGTAAATTATAGTTTTTTATAGACATATGGCTCTAGGTTGTGGCTAGTTGGTTAAAATATAGCAAATACAAGGATGGTGATGATTTGTACATACAGACTTTTTTGGTAAACAAATTGTGGTTCACAGCCAACTTCATAAACGGAAGAAAGTCAAGTGCATTCTCAGTGGGCGTTGGACTCCTTGTTGCCAACTCTGTTTTTACGGACAGAATCACAAGTTGCAGCCGAGGAATGAAGAGCGTTTGATTGCAGTTAGGTAACCTTTTAAGACTGCGTTTTGCTGATGATAGAAGTATTGCTGGCTTCCACGACCTGCTACTTCCAGTGTGCAATGAGGCGGTTTGCATGCAAAAAAACAACAGAGAGTCAGCATCTCCAAGGCCATGGCACTCTGCCAGAAAGCAGCAGCGGCGGCGGAGATACACTGGTAAGATCTAATGAGGTTTAACCATGTATCTAATTTAAATAGCTCACGTTACTGTATTGTGTGAACCGTTAAAGTGATGGTTCGGAGTAATTCACCCTAGGGTCCTTTGCACCATGACCTCAAGCCAAACACTCCCCCAGAAGCTTTTTTCACCTGGGTCTAACATTGGGAGAGTTAGCTAGAGTAGCGTTATCAGCTGAATAGCTTAGCGCAGGGGCTAACGGACCCACGTTTATATCTTGTAAGTTACCCCCAACAATGCACCTAAATGATACCAAATAGTTTCTCTAAAAACGATGAATTAAAGTAAGAAAAAAATATGTTTTTTTCATAAAAAAATGAATTGAAAAGTTTGTAAGTACACCAGAAGTTTATGAACACTTGCCTGCTCTCTTCAGCTCTCTGTTGCTGCTGCTGCTACCTGCAGTTAGATGAGTGCTTAGGGCCGTCTACAAATTACTACACCGAAAAGAGTTACAACAAAAATATCTATTAATTCAATGATTAAATAACGTAATGTCTCCAAACTTACCTCAATTATTACTTGTCTCCTGCTAGTTATACTACAGCACTTACTTTAAAAAAAAAATTTAATTAATAAATATTTTTGTTGCATCTCTTTTCGGTGTTGTAATTTGTAGACGTCCCTAAGCACTCATCTTACAGCAGCAACAACAACAGCAGAGAGCAGAAGCCAGCAGGCAAGTGTTATTTACATAAACTTCTGGTGTACTTACAAACTTTCCAATTCATCATTTTATGAGTACATAACCTATTTGTACTAGTGTAGACGTTT
Organism: Perca fluviatilis; assembly: GCF_010015445.1. NCBI lineage: Eukaryota > Metazoa > Chordata > Actinopteri > Perciformes > Percidae > Perca > Perca fluviatilis. The sequence continues at coordinate 6,291,781 of NC_053116.1, forward strand.
GGTATCATTTCAGGCATTATTAGTGGGGTAACTTACGAGATACAAACGTGGGTCCGTTAGCCCCTGCGCTAAGCTATTCAGCTGATAACGCTACTCTACGCTAACTCTCCCAATGTTAGACCCAGGTGAAAAAAGCTTCTGGGGGGGTGTTTGGCTCGAGGTCATGGTGCAAAGGACCCTAGGGTGAAATTACTCCGAACCATCACTTTAAATTCATTTAATCTTGTATGTGACGTTTTCTTGTGTGGGGTTCAAATGTTCCACCAAAACAAGGTCCTTCCCGAGACTATTTTGCAGAAGCACCGTTGCTGCGTCCGGAACTCAGCGCCACCCAATACGATTGTGATTGGTTTAAAGAAATGCACACAACCTAGAGTGTTTTTTTCTCGCATCCTGGAATGTATGTGTGGTGGGGCTAGACCTGTCAGGCAATCAACATCTGCACTGATGTGGACGTGTTACCAAACTGTCGTGGTGAAGGGAGCAAAGCCTGAGGTCAGAGCTTTTGATTTACCAGCCGATCTGAGTTCCAACCTTCACTTAGAAGCTCTGGGTAGCTTCCAAGGATTTCTTTCAGTGTCTCTGCTCACCCTTGGACATGTGGACATGGAGAACCACTGCTCTGTTGCTCTGAAAGGAGCCAGTTGAGGTGGTTTAGCATCTGACCTGAGTGTCTCCTGGATGTCTTCCTATGGAAGTATTCAAGGCATGTGTGACTGGATGGAGACTCAGAGGAAGAGAACACACTGCGATTTGACATCCATTCTGGGCATGGGGTACCTCTATATCCCTCAGGAGGAGCTGGAAGAAACAGGGAGGGAGAAGGGTGTCTCTGGGATACTTTGCCTCGCCTCCTCCCTAAAAAAAACCTGCTGCTTATAATGTGGACGGATGGAGCCTGGATGTCTGAATCACTGTCCACTTCTCCGTTTTGTTCAGCAATGTATAGAGGTGTGCTGTTGTACTTATTGACAGCGGTCAAAACAATTGACTAATCAGGTTTTTGTAGGTGGAATTTCAAACGAGGACCTCACCTTTAGTGCTATAGACAAAAAATAGCGACAGAACGCTTACCATATACTTATACAATACTTACTGCTTTGGCAGAAGTGTTGTCCCTTCTGCCATAGCACTGCTGAACTAACCCTCTGGCTCACCCTCTATAGATATGGTGTCGTTGTAAATGTGCCTCTTTTGTATGTGCCTATACACCTGTCTTTATGTTATCTGTTGATGTATTTGTCCGTCTATATTGCCATGTGCATGAAACAGACAAGTTTTACCCATGGGACAATATATATCTATATATCTCAAATGAAAACATCATTAGCAAATCCTTGGATTTTCCAAGGTTTGGTGTGCGTGTGTGTGTGTGTGTGTGTGTGTTTTTTTTTTTTTTTTTTTTCTCTCTCTCTGCCTTGTTTTTGTAGGCGAAATGTTAAATGAGGACCTCACCTTCAGTGCTACAGACAGAAAAATAGCGACAGAACACTTACCATAAAAATTAAAACATCAGCACAACCTTGGATTTCCCACCAACCTTACTTCAGACCTAATTTCAGTCACAAACACTGTGACAACAAAGCTTACATTAATCGTATGTGTGCACAGATGGAAACAACAGAAGGCTGTAAATGGAGGATACTGCAAAACTGTCTTAATGCAGAGACATGTAGCACAAGATAGCCTGTGATGCTGCATATAAGCAGAAGGTTGATTGTTACTACTAAATTGTTCTTGTCCTTGAGTAAACTGCTTGTTTATGTTGGAGGTGAATGAGAAACTGTCCTCTCCCAGCACACCACTGTTTTATTTGCCCCTGTTACAAAACTTTACTTCGTACTAAGATGATTGTAGCTGGCAGATGGAGAATGGAGAAGAAAGTGAGGTAGAGAAATTTGGACCGCACACCACAGCCATTCATCAACTTGTTAGTGCATCCAGGCCAGCAATGTAGGATGCCTGCTGTCTGCTGCAAGATAATTGAACGGAGACTAGTTTCTTACCCTTGTGTTGCCCTGGGAATTCAGACAGAATATTTAAAACCTTTCTACAGAAACGTTACCTGCCTGTTGCTCCAACAGATCAATGAAAGATAATTCCAGTTATTGCTCCTGTCAACCCCCTTCACCCTGGGTTGGCGGGAGCGCCTGCAGCTTTTTTTTTAATTTTCCCAAAAAAAAAAAAAAAAAAAAAAAAACATTTCGGTTAGCAGGAGAGCTCCAATGTGTTCTCAGGAAACAATTACAGAACACTCCCTGTGGAGAGTGTGGGTGAAATTGGGATATATATATATATATATATATATATATATATATATATATATATATATATATATATATATATATATATATAGTAAGCAAAGGTTTGGACACTTTCATTAGTTTCCTTTTATTTTTTCATGACTATTTACATTGTAGATTTCATGAAGTAATATTATGAATTTAGTGTAAAAATAGTGTTATATTTAGTGTACGATTTTTTACAAGTAGCCACCCTTTTCTTTTTTATTAATAAGGGAAAAACTTCCACTAATTAACCCTGACAAAGCACACCTGTGAAGGTAAAACCATTTCAGGTGACTACCTCATGAAGCTCATTGAGAGAACACCAAGGGTTTGCAGAGTTATAAAAAAAAGCAAAGGGTGGCTACTTTGAAGAATCTAAAATATAAGACATGTTTTCAGTTATTTCACCTTTTTTGTTAAGTACATAATTCCATATGTGTTCATTCATAGTTTTGATGCCTTCAGTGAGAATCTACAATGTAAATAGTCATGAAAATAAAGAAACACATTGAATAAGAAGGTGTGTCCAAACTTTTGGCCTGTACTGTATATACATACAATAGAAATAGAAAATAATCTCATAATAAAATAGCACAACGTGGTGTCAAGATAAAACACAGTGCTTTCAAATCGGAAAGTGGTGCTCCCTTTGCAGCAAAAACAAAATACTTTCACCCAGGAAATGCTCGTTCATTGTTTAGTGTTTTTACTACGATCTTTTTCCTAAACTTAACTAGTCGTTTTGGTGCCTAAACTTAACTGTGATCGTTGCATGATGCTCACTTTTATCTGGTTAACCTCCACTACCGTACCTCCTGAATGGATCGTCATCTGGCGGTGCCTGTGGCCGGCTCACAGTCACCTATTTGCAACTAAACAACTGCCGCTGTTAGCCGGCGTCATGGAGCTTTTATCGTTCTATTTCTATGTGTTTAAGTTACAGCGCTTTGCTTTAATTAAAAATAATTCTATTTTAGGTATATAATGTTCTATTGGTGAAATAGCATTGATCACTTTGAGGGGGGGACACATTTTATCCCCATCTGGGATAAAAATAATTCAGCAGAGGCAGGGACATATCTTCCAGAAAATCCCCCCGGCAAATCGCAACCGTATGTATATACTGGGATAAGGTTAATCCGACCTTACACCAATCGACTTTTCAAACGATTCCACTGTCACAGACTAATTTCCAATATCGGAATGAAATCCTGAGATTTTATAAAACAAATCTACTAGTAGTATTGCCAATTTATGACCCTGCAAGATGTCTTGTCTTGTACATTATGACAGATAGTCTTTAGATTTGAGATGGTGTCTTTTCAAGTCTTTATGGTAGGCATAACTTTAGGCAACTCAAACTACTTGGTAAAAGATCATGGAAATCGTTAAAAAAACATCCAATGTGAATAGGAGGCAGGGTGTAAAGAGTAATCTCTGTTGCTGTACCTCCAATAACTCACCCTAACCTCTTTCCTAAGAGGTTTTGCAGCGCTGTAAATGGAACAGAATCTTATTCAGAAGCATCAACATCGACTACACAGCCTGGCTCCCCATGAGGATGTGGTGCTTTTGCCTAGTAACTCTTGAGGCAGATTGACGGAGCTGCTTTATTGGTGTCGAAATTAACAGCAATTCCTTTGAGGACTTGAGGCATTAGCTGATTTAACAAAATAAAACAATATTTTCTCTCTTATCCCTACTGGTACATGTCCATTAAAGTGAGTTTTATTTTTCCAGCTTTTAAGATGTCAGTAACTCAGACTTTTTTGCCTCCACTCCAATACTATGGAGATTAATATAATTTATTTGCGGTGCTTAGACCATTAAATGGCATTTAAAATGTTCAGCAGCAATGTGTCATTCCAGATTACACATAGAACACTCTATTTAACAATTGCCATGGGGACTACTGCAGTAATACCAATTAAAAACTGGTGACCATGTCTGTGGAACATAATATTTTTTTAACATTTTAGCCACACTAGTAGGTCCACCACTCTGGCAAGACTCAGATATGTCAACATACAGATTTTTATGGACTTTTGTACATTTATACTTGATTATATATAATAAGCCTATATATTATAAAATTCTGTGTCAATCTCAATTTCTAAGAGATACAGCTATTCATACTCACAACCATACACGTAACTGGCAATTTGTATGCTACAATACAGACAATTATGAAGCCTATAGGGGACTTAATTAAAATGATAACGTAAATATGAAAATGAAAATGTAATTCCACAATGATTTTGAGTAAAAATTTTACATTAAAATGCAATAATCTAATTTTCATGTTCACATACGTGTATGGGCTTCCATAGATTTAGTACAAGTAGTAGTGAGTACAAACCTGACTGAGGAGCATAGTAAACATAAGAAGGGAGGGAAAAGAGGTTGGTTGAAGCATACAGGGATGTTGAGACTAAAATGAAGGTGATAAACTGTAGCTGGAACATACTGGAGAGTACTGTCCAGAATTGGTTTGGGAGTTGGCCTCAGGAGCTGGACAGCCCTGGGGACAAAGGTCACCCTCCTCTTCTGGGTCTTAAAGCCTTGACAGTGGAATCTGCGCCTTGAGGGGATCCCACAGGCAGTTTTCAAGGTCTGCTGTTCGCATAGGGTGGACAGAGCTCTCAGGGGGTGTCCAATAATTCGGGAACAGATTTTAACAATTTGATGTAAGCAGTTCCTGTTTTGAAGACTAATGGAGTAAAACCAACAAGTGAAGAAAAAGGTTATCACACTCCCAATAAATGAGTAGTAGAATGTGGTTAGGATGTCCTTGCTTAAATCAAATGATCTTAGTTTCCTGAGCAGGTACTGCCACTGATGGCTTTTCTTCAGAATTTCCTCTGTGTTGGATGAAAATGTCAGCTGGCTGTCAAAGATAGTCCTGAGGTAGTTATAGTCCTCCACAACCTCTATTGGCTTTCCCTGGATGGTGGTAGTGACTGCATCAGCCAACTGCCTCTGCTTGGGGGAGAAGGTCACGATCATCTCCTTGGTTTTATCCACATTCAGCTCTAGACAGGACATTTCACACCACTTCACAAACTCCTGCAGAGCTGAGCTGTGATCATGGAGGGAGCCTGAAAGCAGAGACAGGACGACTGTGTCATCAGCAAATTTCACCATGTGACAGTTTGGGCTGAGTAGATCTACAGTGTAGATCTTCTGTGTAGAGGATGTAGAGGAGGGAAGAAAGGACACACCCTTGTGACGAACTTGTTGGTGTGATCCGGACACCGAAAAGGTGTCGTTAACCAGTACCCTCTGTGTCCTGTTGGTCAGAAAGTCTATAATCCACAAGGTAAGCTGATGATCCAAATGAAAGCGGGTGATGAGCTTCTCTGCCAGGATATGTGGCTGCATGGTGTTAAATGCAGACGAAAAGTCAGCAAACAGAAGTCTGGCTGTGGAGTTGGGGGTTTCCAGATGATTGTGGATATTGTCTAGGATGAAGATTTTAGCATCATCAACCCCCCTGCCCACCCGATATGCAAATTGGAGTGAATCCATCATTGGACCTTAGTGATATAGTCCTTTATGACTCTCTCCATGGCCTTCATTAACAGGGAGGTCAGGGCCACATGCCTGAGGTCGTTCAGGACTTTGGTGGTACCCTTCTTGGGTATGGGAATCACCGTAGAGTGTTTCCACAGCTGGGGGACTGTGCTGCAATTGATGGAGCACTGAAACAGGTGTTGGAGTACACCCTCCAATTGCTCAGCACAGTGCCTAAGGGTCCGCCCACAGATGTTGTCTGGGCCTGGCGCCTTATTCACTTTGATCCTCTTGAGGGCGCTGACCACTTCGCCAGTGTCGATAGTGATGTCACAGTCATCAGGTTCGAATGAGGAAATTAACCTGTTGAGATCAGAGCTTCAGTTATCTTTCTCGAATCTGGTGAAAAAGATGTTAAGGTCATTGGGTAGTGAGGTTGGGCTGCAGCCTGAAAACTGGATGGGCTTGCGACTGCCAGGACTGAAGTTAACTGCTGCCATACATTTAAGGAGGTTTCCCTGGGCAAATGTTCTCTCCACCTTGTTTTTGTATCTCAGTTTGGCCTTTTTTATGGAACACTTGACCTCTTCGTTGACCTCTTTCTTTTCCAACTCAGAGCCGGTGAAGAAGACACTCTTTTTTTTTTGTTCAAAATCTCCTTTAGGTCCTTGGTCACCCAGGGTTTGTTGTTAGGGAATATTGTGACCCTCTTAGTAGGTATAATATTATCCACTGTTACATGATGTTTAGAGATTTCCACAAAAATAATTGTAACCATTGGTAATCGGTCACATCTTTTCCTACACCACACAGAAAGAAATATGAGATGATACTGTATCCACTTGCTCATTTAAGTCACTAGAAGAGGATGTCAGTATGGACCTGTTGGTGGTCTCAAAGCATCCTTGCAGCTCCTTAATGCTGTCGGCAGTCCACTGATTGATGTTTGTTAGAAAAATTGGGATTTACATTTTTCTGTCTTATTATTATTAAAACTGTTTGCGTAAGTATGCCATATTATACTGATTGTACTCAAAACAAGATATCATAGAGCCATCGACTGTCCTTTTCTGAGCATGATGTGATGCTGAGGAAAGAACAGGCGCTCCCTGACTGAGATAAAGAAAGACATCGACTTTATTTTGACTATAGACTTTGTATCACATTCCAGGTTGTATTACAAAAGCTGTTGTAGAGAGAGTTTCGATAGTCATTATCTGTACTTTGCTGAGTGCTGAAATTGCCTCCTTGTGTTCGCAAGTAAAAATGAACATTGAGAGATCTTGAGTGTTTCTGTCTATTCTTTGATAATGTAATTATAACAATGTCCCTCCTTATTTTCTCTGACCTCTTCACAACTGGTAGGTTTGCTGGGGCTAGTAGAATGCCAAGCTGGTCAGCAGAACCAAGAGGGGGCAGGAGGACGGCTTTATATGCTTCTGGCACTGATCCATAGCGTTTATCCAGTGTCTTTCCTGAACAGGTGGGACAGTTGATATATTAGTAAAAACCTTTAAGAGATCTGTCCACTGAGCAGTGATTAAAATCACCTAAAATGAATTCATGGGTGTCTGGAGATATAAGTTCAAGTTTATCTAGCGTTTTTCTAATACAGTCAATGGCTAAGGACTCTTTAGCTCTGGGATGAATGTAGACTAGAATAAAAAAAAGTTGTGGAAATTCCCTTGGTAGGTAGAAGGGACGCAGGGAAACAGCCAGCAGTTCGATGTCAGCATTGCACAGTTCTTCCCTAACAACAGTTGTCGTGCACCAGCTCTTCATGACATTTAAGCAAACACCGCCTCCCAGCTGTTTGCCTGTGAGCGTGGGATCTCGATCAAGACGTATGGGGGATCAACGCCATCAGTATCATCATTCGCATCGTTATCACATTTATAGTATCAAATCATAACGAGAGTTATCTCTAGGCACTTTACAGATACAGTAGGTCTAGACCACACTCTATAATTTACAAAGACCCAACAGTTCCAGCAATTCCCCCAAGAGCAAGCATTTAGTGCAAAAATGGTGAGGAAAAACTTCCTTTTAGGCAAAAACCTCAGACAGACCCAGGCTCTTGGTGTGCGGTGTCTGACGGTGTCGGTTGTGACACAGAGACACTGATACAGATATAGAGAAATATGAATATGATTCATAATAATTATAGCAGTTGGTGTAATGAGTAACAATAAAGATAATGGCCCTCATTTACAGAGGTGGGTAGTAACGAGTTACATTTACTCCGTTACATTTACTTGAGTAAGTTTTTGAAAAAATTATACTTCTAGGAGTAGTTTTAAATCACTATACTTTTTACTTTTACTTGAGTAGATCACTTATATGCTATGTGTAAAAAAAAAAACTCAGGAAGAAGAGTCGGCCTACTAGCCCGTTTGTGATTGGTCCCCGGCCACAGTCGCAGATTTGTAACGGTAGCAGGTCAGGATAGAAAAATATACAGTTTTCCAGTTGCAGCTGAGCTGCAGGGCGAAATCAAATCGCCGGCAGAATGGCTAGCAGAAAACGTAAGGAGAAAGGTGGATGGGAAAAAGTAAAAGAAAAGAGGGCCAAGTCTCTTGAGACTGATGCAGCTAAATGTAAAAAGCTCACAGAGCTTTTTGGTTGCAGTGCAACTGCCAGCAGCAGCACTGCATCGCTTAGCCAGAGTGTAGAAGACCAGCCAGTGGAAGCTGAGCCCGAGCAGCCTGGTCATGATGAGGGACAGACGGCAGAGTTAACTTCACATCAGCAAGAGGTACTGAGTGCCAGGAGCAGGGCACATTGTAATAGGCTGTTTTTATCTCTATCTTAGCGAATTGCATAGTCAGCTATCAACATGGGTGTGCATCATGATTATGAAAATGATCGTGCCATTTAGTGCTGTCAAACTTAACGTGTTTAATAATTAGTTAAAACTAGTTAGGTTAATTTGAAACATTAAATGCGTTAGAAATTAATCATGGGTTGACCGCGATTTCACTTGGTTGTATATGAGAGATTGTAGTGAGCTCACTTTTGCTGCTAGGATGAAGACTATGGTATTGAATTAAACGGGAAAACATCAGGAATGCATTGGTACCACTCTAAACATGCTAACAAACAGGGAAGGGGGCTAAATAATTCACCAAATGTAACCAAAACTCAAAAAAATCCTAGCTTACACTTTCTGTCTTCCATCAGAGTGCAGTTTTTCCTCGTCTTTCATATTTGCATTTACTATTGTGGAACTGGCAAAGACCTGGTGGTTGTTTGTGAAAGCTTCACAGACAACATTGATAGGGCCTAGTCATTTTCATCATTTCACAGCCTTAATATGAATCAAAAGTGTAATATGACATTAACAAAATATTAAACAGGTTATTCAATGCTAATTCTTTAACACAAAGCAACACATATCATCAATAATAGCAAATAACCTATCTTTAAAATAATTTGTTTATCCAGGTTGAAGATAGTTTCAGCAAAAAAGATGACAGGGAGAGTGCAAGGAAGTGCCAGGATGTCCCAGGATGCTCCACATCTCTATATTTCACACGGCCCAAGTCAGATAGTCACAGCCTGGAACAATTTTTTGCTTACCACCCTCAGCAAAAGCCTAAAAACCTGTCTCTACTGAGAGTGTTCACTTCTAAAGATGGTACCAACCGCAAATGGCTCACATACTGTGAGGAGAATCACATGTTATATTGTACAGTTTGTTTAGCATTTGCCAAGCCAGGTGAAACAAATCCCTTCATAAGTGGAATGCAGGACTGGAAGCATGTCAGTCAACGAATAGAGGAGCATGAAAGGAGCAACATGCACAGGCTGTGTGCTGAAGCTTATTTTTTACGGGCATCAAAAGCTGATATAGCCAGTCTGCTTCATGGTCCCCAAGTAGTGGCCCACAGAGATCAAGTGCGGAAGAGACGGCAGGTGTTGGAACGTGTTGTAGACATAGTTAAGGTCATTGGCAAGAGAGGACTTAGCTACAGAGGGACACAGTCTGAAGCAGCTTACACTCTGGATGACATGAGCATTGATCATGGGAATTTTTTAGAGCTTATCATTCTTCTTGGGAAATATGACGTATGCATGAAGGAACATCTCACAGAGTGCATAGAAAAAAGCAAGATGATGCATCAAACCCAGGCTAAAGGTCAAGGTTCTGTTGTGACATTTCTGTCAAAAACAACTATAATCAAAGTCATATCTACAGTGCAGCAGTTAATTCAGGAGACTATTGCAAAAGAGGTTACAGAAGCTGGGATGTTTTCAGTGCAGATTGACACAACACAAGATATCACATCCCAAGAGCAGTGCTCTATAGTTCTTAGGTATGTCAAAGACACAGTACAGGAAAGGCTTTTTGCAGTGGTGAAATGTGAAGCATCTACTGGACAATATTTTGTTCAGATGCTTGCAGATGTGATTGAAAAATGTAACTTGGAAATCAGCAACTGCGTCAGTAATGCCACTGATGGTGCATCAAATATGCAAGGAAAATACAGAGGGTTTTCCACACTGTTGTCCTCTAAAGCGCCAAAACCAAGTGCATGTATGGTGTTATGCACATGTGCTAAACTTGGTTCTGGCTGACACAACTGAAGTGTCCCTCTCCAGTGGATCATTGTTCTCACTATTGAATGATATTGCGGTCTTTTTTCGTGAGTCATACCAAAGGATGAATGTGTGGGAGCAAGGAAGCCAGGACAGTCGACACAAGCGCCTTTCCATTATCGGAGAAACAAGGTGGTGGGCTTTGAAAAGGATTTTTGGGTCCTTTGGAAAGCCAGACCAGTGTGTCTACATTGACGTCCTCAGGACACTGGACAGGTGTCAGAGCCAGGAAAATCTGAAAACAACAGGGCGTGTCAAAGCAAAAGGGTACTTGGAGGGTTTAATGAGATATGAAACAGTTCTAACTGCTAAGCTTTTCCTTAGGATTTTTGAAGTGACAACACCACTCTCAAAATACCTGCAGACGCATGGTGTAGACATCTTGTCTGCTCACCGAATGGTTCTGACTGCTGAAGATGCTCTGAAGAACATGTCAAGAGATTTTGAGTCAGTGAAGAAAGCTGCTGATGTTTTTGTTCTGTGGGCAAATACAACACTGTCTGAAGAGGATTGTGACCTTGAACTGGAGGAAATGCTTCCTGAGAAGAGGAGGAAAAAAAACGAAGATGATGGCTGGTGAGAAGGCAAGTGATGAGAGCTTCACAAATGCCAACAGTGCCTATGAAGCACAAGTTCATAACCAGGTGATGGACACAGTCACAGAGAGCATCCATAGGCGCTTTTTAACCCATGGTTCCCTCTATGCAGACTTGGCTCTCCTTGATCCAAGAAACTTTACAGAAGTTTCTTCAACAGGCTTGCCTGATACTGCATTTCAGGAGATGAGCAAATGCTTGCTCAAGTTTGATAGCAGGGCAACTCATGCTAATTTGCAAAGTGAGCTAAAGTGTCTGGCAGCCCAATGGCCACGTCTTAAACAATCTGTTCTTGAGGAGTACCAAGTCAGGATAGCAGAGGATGACCCAGATGTTTGGGAAGAGGCAGAAATAAAAAACAGCACCTGCAAATCTTGCAAAGAATGCCCAGTGTGTTGCTACCAACTTCTTACACGGTACAACCTCCTGACAGATGCCTATCACATCCTTGGCTTAGGCTACAAATTTCTTCTCACTCTGCCTGTGACACAGGTAGCTTGTGAGAGAAGTTTCTCTGTACTGAAGTACATTAAGAATCGCTTAAGGAGCAGAACTTCTCAGGAACACCTGGAAACATTCATGTTAATGGCTACAGAGAAGGACATCCTCATGTCCCTTGACAATGACCTCATAATAGACAGAGTTGCGGAGAATAGTGCCCTTCTCAAGAAACTGTTACTTCCCCAACATTAAAGGTGCTGTAGGTAGGGTTGTGAAGATCCAAAACTTGAACATTGACAACTTCTCAGTCCCTCCCCCTTTTTCGCTAAAGCCCAAAACGGTCTCTTAAGCCCCTCCCCCCACGAGGGAAAATGAATGCTTGTGCATGAGCAGTGATTGACACGCAGTTAGACACCCCCCCTGGCCCTGATTGGTGCATCTGAACAAGGAGCTGTGGATTTTTCTAAATCGCACTACAGGCTGTAGGTGGTGCCAGAAGAGCTGGATTTGTTTTTATGACCTGCTTCATGTAGTTCTACTGGAACATAGGGTCAGTTTCAGCAAATATGACAGAAAGTTAGTTTTATAAGGCTTACCTACTGCACTTTTAAATGTGCTTACATTATATTTGAATAGTTATAAGATATAGTATATAGTAATTATGTTTTATAATTACAAGTTTGTGTTATTTGGGGTTTCTGTAGCCAGTGACATTTATTATTTGTATTTTATTTTCAATGCAGATGTAATGGCATTGTACATGTTTTGGACCGGACCATGGATGTATTAAGAGAACGGACGGGTCAGCTTTACAGTCGTAGCAAAACAAAAATGTCAGAATCAACCGCCTGTACTAACAATCCAGATCAACATGACCTGGGTTTATTTCAGTTACCCGGCTTCACCTAACCTAACAACCGCGGTCCCGCAAGCTGTGTCACGACGGTGGTTATCAACTAGTTCAATCAACCATCAGGGTTTCCCAATCTGGAGACGCGCACGTTCACATAAAAGAGGAGATGTTTTCACAACATGACCAATAGCCACATATTACATACTACATAAATATGAAGAACACAGACACGGTTTTACAGGCAAAACGTAAAGCGTTTTACAGACGCTGCTTCCTAAAACAGGACAGCTGGCAAAAAAAAAAAAACGACACTGTAGATGCGTACATCACAACACTTATCAGTATCACTTCCCCATCAGTCAGGCACAAGATCTGACCATAATTACACTTGTCCTTTCCATAAACTGTCGTTGCTTTAGGCTAGCCTATTTGCAGTCGCAACCCTGGCAGTGGAAGCGATCATGAGAGCAAATAATAAATATAGCCTATAAAAAACATAATTCAAACCGCTGTGCGCATTGGCGACACACGGCTCAACAAGCCAAGAAATAGCCGATATGTAATTCCCTCCCATTAAAATCTATCTATTTCATAAATATATCCATCAGGGAATGTTAACGGGGTTGTCTGTCTCTAAATGTTTTTTGTATGAACGCACCCCTCTCTCGCTCTCTCTCCCTCTCTCTCTCTCTCCGCGCACCGAGCTCCGCCTGATCTTCTATAAGAACTGTGACGCCGTTATCAATCGAGTATTGATTGGTCAGTAGGCGGTGCTTTTACACCGGTTGATCTCTGATCTCCAACCTGCTCCCGACCAGGTTAGGCGTCCAGCATGAGTTACCACGGCGATTGAACCCGGTATCAAGTGATCCACCTTCGTGATACAGAAATCCCTGGGTTGAACCTGAAGTTACCTCGTTAACCCCAAATCTTGCTTCATAGTACAGGCCTCTGGCCCCATAATGAAAGCATGTTTACCTTAGTGAAAGTGCCAAACAGCAGCTCCATTACCTTGTTCTAGTTCTGCCTGGGGAGCCTGGTAAAAAAGTATAAAGTTTTTTGGAAATTTGTGTTACTTGTGCTTATTTATTTTTTATGTATTATTATTTTTTTATTTCTTAAGTACTTGAATTTACCTGGATTATTTTAATTTAAGCTATTTTGTAATTAATTATTTTTTTATTTATTTTATTGATTGGATGAACTATAATTTGCCAAAAGATGATTATTTTGTATTTTTGTGCATCTGATTGAATGCTTGTGTTAAAAAATAAATCAGACGTTACTCAACAGTTACTCAGTACTTGAGTAGTTTTTTCACCAAGTACTTTTTTACTCTTACTCAAGTAATTATTTGGATGACTACTTGTTACTTTTACTTGAGTCATATTATTCTGAAGTAACAGTACTTTTACTTGAGTACAATTTTTGGCTACTCTACCCACCTCTGCTCATTTATCAACCTAACGTAGAAACCAGCGCAGATATGAGCACAGAAATCTTCTTACTACAGGCTCACGGGTAGTGATGGTCAAATGAAGCTTCGCGAACCACTGTCTTTATTTTCTGAGCTCACTAGATGGCGCTCTCCGTTCAAAGAAAAAGGTTTTCAACCCTTTGTTGAACCAAGAGCGCCATCTAGCGAGCTCAGAAAATAAAGACAGTGGTTCGCGAAGCTTCGTTTGACCATCACTACTCACGGGTGATTCATGAAACGTTCGTATCACGCCAATCGGAGCGTAAGAATGGTCGTACATTGATAAATTCAGCGGCTGGAAACGATCGTCATTTAAATATCACGCCCCAATATATTCTCGGTTTTGAGGCCTCGCCCCTACAATTTACGACATGGCGAGACGTAATCCGGCTAAGAAGCGGCACTTTTCTGAGGTGGAGATTGAAACCCTGATATCTCAGGTTCATTTGACCTAACGTGTACTATTTGGCAGCCTGAAAACTGGTATTAAAGGCTGAAGAAAGAATGCGGTATGGAAAGAGATCACTGATGCGGTCAACAGCGTTGCCGTAGTAAATCAGACTCCAGCTGAAGTTTATTTAATGTATAGCCTACATCCTTGACATATGTATGCTATAGTCCTAACAGTAATGTACAGGCTTATATTGCAATTCTTTAGGCCTACATGTAGGTTTACCTATATTTAAATAATCACACAGTAGCGGAGTTTATGCAGTGTCTTTTATCGGTCAGAGCCAGGCAACCGTGAGCTGTGAGGGAGAGCGCGTGTCCTCCGCCCCCCGTGCTGGACCACCACCATGACCCTGTCTCCTGACAGCATAGGGGCTGGAAAAACAAGCCAAAATATGTCGGTCAATGGCAGAAATAAATCGTTAACTTGTGGCGATTAACGACACTTAAAGAGAAACAAAAACCTGAAGAATAAATAAAAAATGTTGTGCATTGTCATGTTTCCTGTATTGAATATTATTGCCAAACATAACACTATACCTTTTAAAAGCGAAGAATAATATCCTGTCTCCTTCGTATAGTAGGGCGTAGCAGGGTGTAGAGCAGGACCACGGCGGCAGCTGCAACCATGATTTTGGTGCCACCCCAATCCAAGGAAAACTGTGAGGCATGAATGTGACTTTAATTTCAGATCCAATTTGATAGACATTAAAAGAAAGATGTATCTCTGTCAAAATACTTATTGTACTCTACTGTATATTCAGCAGACTAGAAACTATGACTTTTTTAAATTTATTTTTACTTTATTGGTTTACACATATACAAATACTACAGATTAATATACACATAATCAATATAAAAGATGTGATGGAGAGATGCCAACAAGAGATGCCTCTGAGGGGCTCAATCAGGGCACTCTCCAATGCATAATCCAATTAATAAAGAAATAAACTAAAATACTGAAAAGAAAAGAGAGCACAAATACAAAAGGTAAAATAATATTAGAAAATTGCATGGGTTGTTTATAAAGACATTCCATATGGATAACATTGCACAGACAAACAGAGATCTATAAGGCTGTGTTCAGACTGCCTGCGATGGTCGTCAAAAACACAGGTCTTTCCATTCATTTGGAATGGGAGTAGTGCGTTTAGGCTATGGTTGCTGCAGCAGGGTTACTCAAAAAAAACGCAGCGGGCCTGCGGCGAAAAAGCTGAGACTGACTCAACCTTTGGAGAAACGCAACCCAACGTCACGCAGCGGTGGCCAACCATGTAATCGGAGATCAGACTTGTCGGTGTGTTTTGAGCTGTGGTTTAAGGCGGTGCGAGAATCCTGTACAGGAAACAGGAAACCATCACTGCCTCTATCGCTGCCACAAGAAAGTTTTAAAACACTACGAGGGTAAAAAACGAAACACAAGCATAGAAATTCCCAGGAGTTTGTGCAATAGCTGAATGTTTCCTGCAACAACAAATCACTCGTCTACCTCGTCTCTTGCGTGTCCCCTCTGCAGCAATCCCCGCCACAGCCTAAACACACTACCCCCCCATTCAAAATGAATGGAAAGACCTGTGTTTCCGTCTGACGGCCGACGCAGGTACTGTGAAAGCAGTTTAAGTCTGCCAAGCAGCCAGTTTCGAATAACCCCACTGCAGAGACAAGAAAGGTTCTGGACGGTCTCATTGCACCAGAATAAGAATGAACCTTATCTGAAGGAGCTTTTCTTTTAAAATCTCATCAGAGGCTTCACCCTTTCCTATTTCATTAGACCCACTATGATTGTCAACACCTTTAATTTCCTGCCTGTTTATCCCTTCATTTAACCTTGTCACCATTTGCATTTTCTATCTTCCTTTCATTAGTTTATTGCACCTTCGTCTTGCCAATATGTTTTGTCACTTCCTGTTATCCAAGGCATTTCTTGTGCTTATTTTTCTTTTCTTCTGTCATTACGTCTGTCACAGGGCTTTTTCCCCTCCGTTTACCATTTACTCCGCCTTTGTATCTGCATTAAATTGCCTTTCCATTTTTCTTACTTTTTCTCTGTCTTTTGGGATTCATTCATTTTTAATTGCAGTCATGGATTCAGCCCTTAGACAGTTTACGTGTGACTGTTTAATGTGCAGCTAAGTACATTTGACTGACGTCCGCATTATGAATAAATTAGAACTTGAACTGCTGTGTCCTTAGTCTAAGGCTACATTTACATTGCTACGTTTTGGTTTGAAAACGATTATCTTTTGCTACGTTTTCCCCCTCTCATTCACACTGCTCTGGCATATCCGAGCAAGTAATTTTGTTTTATGTGTTAACCAGTGTGATTGAGTTGATTGTGCTTGTCTAAATGTCGTTCGTCTTGTATGGTTGTACGTAAATTGGAGGATGTATTTATCGTGGATTATATTGACTCTAGTGGGGATTGTCACCTTTGGAGGGCAGCCCTTGATACGCTCCAAAAAGTACCCCGCTGTAGATATGGAGAAAGTGGAACGTTACTTGGAACCTCGATCCAGTCCATGCTACAGTCGGGACGATCTGCTTGCACGACGCCCGAAATTGTCAACTCCATTGCCCCCGATGTTTCGGGAAAACATCCCTGAGAAGGCCTATCAAGCGCAGGAAACAAGGCAGGATAGGTGGAATACGCAACCGGCTGCGGCGAAGACATACAAGACCACTGCTCCCATCCATTATTCTGAGCAACTTACACTCCCTGAACAACAAGATCGACGAGGTCCGAACCTACACAAGGTACTGTGCCGAATTCCGTGAAGCTTCCCTGCTGTGTTTCACGGAGAGCTGGCTTCAATCCAACATGCCCGATTCCCTCTTTGAGATAAATTGATCCGGCTCAATAGAGACGCTAACTCAGGGAAATGTAAGGGCGGAGGGATCTGTGTGTATATCAACGATCTCTGGTGTCGCCAGTTCACCGTTAAAGAATCATTATGTGATTCCAACGTTGAGATGCTTTGTTTGACATTAATACCTTTCTATTTTCCACGAGAATTTGGATGTTTGTGGTGTATGTTCCACCTAGTGGCAAGGCTGCAACGGCAGCAGCCACTATATCGGACCATGTTCATAGACTGCTACAAAAACATCCAGATGCACCTGCCATAGTGTTGGGGGACTTTAACCATTGTCACTTGGACACTGTACTACCTGGTTTTAGTCAGATGGTAAAAAGGGGAACAAGGAAGGACAGAATACTTGACAAATGCTATGTGAATGTTAAAAATGCATATGATTCCAGAATCAGACCTCCTATTGCAAATTCTGATCATAACGTGGTGTATCTCATCCCAGCGTACAAAACAAAATTAAAAAGTTGTAAACCTGTAGAAAGAGAAATAAGACCATGATCTCCTGAAGCAAGTGAGATGCTTAAAGCTTGTTTTGTTCTGACCGATTGGGAATTATTTCATAATCAAAATTCCCTAGATGAAACTACTACAGTTATCACTGATTATATACATTTTGTGTACAATTGGTCATCCCTACTAAAAGAATAAAGATATATCCAAACAATAAAAGGTTTGTGTCTGAGGACATTAAGGGTATAATAAATTCAAGGAAGGTGGCATTTAAAAACAAAGATACCATCACAGGCAAACAATTGGATATAGATTTGAAAAATAAACTTAGGGAGGCCAAACAGGTACACAGAAATTACTTGGAGGAGACATTCAAAGAAAGAAACCCCAAAAGATTATGGGACAATGTGAAAAAAATGACTGGGATGTCTCCTTCTAATAAACCCATTGTGACAGGCAATGATTTTATGTTTGCAAATGAGCTAAATGATTTTTTCTGTCGCTTTGATTCTACTGACCACTGTGAGGAATGTGTAAATGTAATTAAGACCATCATACCCTCGGACACAGAGAGGATTGTCATAACTGTGGAGGAGGTCAGGGGTATTTTTCAGCGTAACAACCCAAAGAAGGCATTAGGGCCTGACCACAGCAGTGCACATATATTAAAATCCTGTGCCAGGGAATTAGCCCCCGTGTGGCAACCCATCTTTCAGTTGTCAGTGGACACACACACACCATCCCAATAGTGTGGAAAACATCACATATTAGGCCCCTCCCTAAAAAACAAAGTCCCAAATGACTTTGATAAGGATTTTCGGCCAATAGCCCTTACATCTGTGATCATGAAGTCACTGGAAAAGATCATGGTTCAACATCTTAACAAATATCTATGGAATCAACAAGACCCTTTTCAATTTGCATATAAACAGGGTCGTAGTACGGAGGATTTAGTGGTTAAACTGGTGCACCTCATTTCCAAGCATCTTGATAAACCAAAAACATATGTTAGGGCTCTGTTTCTTGATTTCTCATCTGCGTTTAATACAATTCAACCAAATTTACTTTTATCAAAAATGATTCGGTTTCAGATTAATCCTTATCTTATCCTTTGGTATTACTCATTTCGCTCAAATAGGGTCCAGCTAGTCAAAGTAAATGACAAACATTCTTCTCCAAAGATAGCTAACGTTGGAGTATTCCAGGGCTGTATTAGCTCACCTGTATTGTTCACTTTATATACCTCTGACTGCACCACTACTTTACCAAATCAGTTCTTGTTAAAGTACTCAGATGACTCAACTCTACTGACCTTATTGAACAAAGGTGATGACCCTACATTGTATCAGGGCAATGTGGATTGGTTAGTTAAGTGGTGTGATAACAATGCTCTCATTATTAACACTGTGAAGACAGAGGAAATCATTTTTGGAATAACCCCGAATTGTCAACTGTCCTCAGTGAAGATTCATAACTCAGAAATTAGTCAAGTTTCGGTCTATAAATATTTGGGTGTCATGATAGACGACAATCTTTGATGGACTTCTCATATAGATTTTATCTGCAAAAAAATACAACAGCATGAGTATTTTCTTCGTAGATTGAGATCCTTTGGAGCTAGTAGTCAAATCATCTCTTTGTTCTTCATTTCAGTAATTCAGAGTATCATGCTTTACTGTAGTACTGCTTGGCTAAGTAGCCTGTCAGTTAAAAATAAAACAAAGCTATTTAATCAGATTAAAATTTGCACAAAGATTATAGGACTACCTGTAGCGCACTCCTTTCAGGAGGCTCACAATAATAGTATGCTTAGACTGGCCAGAAATATTTCAAATGACTCTTCACATGTCTTGCACAGTGAATATCAGCTTCTGCCTTTAAACAGACACTTTAGAGTTCATTCGTTTAATCGTATTAGACTTAAAACCTCTTTCATAGGTGTTTTTTTCCTGTTCCCAAACTGTGCTCCTAGTGGGGGCATAGTCTGGGAGTTGCCTTTTTCTCCTCTCCTCATGTCATGCTGTATTTTCTTTACCCCATGTATGTTTGTATGTACCTTGTAAAGCGCTTTGTTGGTTTTTTATCTGTGAAATGCGCTCTATAAATAAAGTTGGATTGGATTGGATACATCAATCGATCCTATTGTTAAGCCAGCTACATTAAATCCAGTGCAATATCTATATCAGGGATATACATCTCCAAGACTTTGTCTGTGTGTATGCTCATGTCATGTACTGTTGTTATATATGTTTTCTCGGTTTCCTTATTTGGGAGTTTATGTCATTTGTGGTAATCTTTCATGTATGTCTGTTGGTGTTATTAATCTCGTGTATGTCCTCATTTTTAAACGAGCTACCCAGGGATGCACAAAGAATTTCAGCCTTGGCTGACAATAAAGTTGTATCGTATCGTATCCACGCTGCCTCCTGTTTATGCCCAGTATACCAGAATGTTGATGAGATGTGCGGTTTGGGCATTTTAGTTTAAACGGAGATTAGTTCTTCTACTGGAGCTATAAAACAATTGTGTGCGCAAAGATCGCTTTTGGCACAAAACATTGCTTAAAAACCAAAACGTAGCGATGTAAATGTACCCTAAAGGAGAGGACACTCAAGAATTTGGATGAAATCGACTAGGAACGTTTTTTGCAATGAGTCCATAGTGGAAATAAATGCTAGGGATGCACGATATTGGATTTTGGCCGATATTCGATATGCCGATATTTTCAAACTAATTTTGGCCGATGCCGATACCGATACTGATGTATATACACATTTCTCCCCTGATATACTGTATATACACTTTAATTCTACTGAAGAGAAATCCAAGTATCTCTCCTGTACTACCTTTACCTTATTACACTCATGTGTTGTAGATAAGGCAATACACAAGACAA
Organism: Perca fluviatilis; assembly: GCF_010015445.1. Lineage (NCBI taxonomy): Eukaryota > Metazoa > Chordata > Actinopteri > Perciformes > Percidae > Perca > Perca fluviatilis. The sequence goes on from NC_053116.1 coordinate 6,312,214, forward strand.
ACAAAATTTGATTCTACCATAAATGTATCATTTTACAAATGTAAACAGACATTCACCCCTGAAAAATACTAATAGTTAAATTATTTCACTTGGAGAAGAATAAATTATATGCCAGTGCCATATTTTATTTTTGAGTTCAGACTTCAGAACTTCAGTCCTTAGGAGTAAAATAAATAAAAATACATTTTCAAATAAAAAATGTACATCATCTCCAACTTGAACAGGTCTGCCAAATGCCTTACATCAGAGGAAACGCTAAACAGCCGTTCACTGTCAACACTAGCACGACATGCACTCGTTCTCTTTCTATTTTCCATTTCACAAACGTATTATCAAATGCAGATGCAATTGCAGCTGCTGTGTGAGAACCGGAGCATTCCTGTGAGTGTAGGTTGGACAGCTTTTTTAAGGGTGAAGTCTTCGTCTGTCCACTGGGCAGTGAGGCTCAACATGCTAACAGGACTCACGCTTGATGTCCAAATGTCCGCGGTAAAGCTAATGTGACTAGCGCCGCAAGGAGCTTTTCAATGTGACTGGCGACTGGAGTTCAGATAAGGCCACATCAGAAAAGTAGCGCCGGCTAGGCATAGCATACCGCGGCTCCACCACGCTAAACGGCTGGTAGGTTATCAAGAGCAATACATTCAACGATTTTGTCGTTAAGCCCTTTTACCTTTGGGTGGTCGCTACTGTATTTTCTAGCTTTGTCAAAGGACTGAAGTAGAGGCTGCTGATGGGTTTTTGCCGGCGTTTTTTCTTCTTACTTTTCAAAGTCTCAGTGCTGCTCAGGATGACGGCTCTTGAGATGCGCCTCCTCGCATCACTTGTGCTTTACAAGTACTGCAAATAGCAACTTTGTTATCTGTTTTACATATCTTGAAATACTTCCACACAGCCGACATGTTGGAAGTTTAAGTTGCTGGCGCTCATGCTACGTTCATGGTCGTCATGTGCGCATAGTAAACAAGCCACCCTATCGTCATGGCTCATCGGAAGAAATATTCACATCTGCCGATGCCGATGATGATAATTTTAAGCTTTTATAGGCCGATACCGATGTCGTGCCGATATCATCGTGCATCCCTAATAAATGCCATTGTGCATCAGTTCAAGGTGCACCAGGGAAGAAAATCAGACACAAGCACACACATCTGCATCAGAAAGTCGAGCTGTTGCAGAGTTCAATCAATTCTGGTGACAAAAATCAACATTTATAGGGCAAAATAGCGACGTTTCAGCCACGCAGTGACAAAGTGTTTCACCAACTTTAGATCATGTGAAATTACAATATTTCTGCATAATGAACAGTGGTGGAAGAAGTATTCAGATCTTTTATTTCAGTAAAAGTACACTGTAAAATATTACAGACCCATTTAGTTATGTCCACTTAGTTCTTACTTTTAACTGAACGAGCTTATACAAGTTGTCGATTTTGAACTCAACTTTATGAGTTTTTGAAAGTTAAACTTGCATTTATTCGTTGGGTTGACTATTTAAAAAAATGTATGTGTTGATTGAACTTAGGTATGTAAGTTAAGTTATCAACCAATTGCAGTCAAGACTGCAACTGGTTCATTGGCTGGCCAATTCCCATGATGCAAGGCGGTAAATAGAGTTTTGTTAAAATTTGCTGAAAAGTTTGCAGTTTGTTCGAAATACAAATGTAACTTTATGAATTCTGTTTATTAAACGTGTGTTTAGAATGTAGTGTTTTGTTGCCTGGTAATTCTCATTGTTGTGCTGGTTTACATTTGTAACCATGAGTTAAGTGACTGTTACATTTGATAAGAGGTGGAGTATTATGGTGTTAAACATTGAGCAGTAATAGGCTACCTTCAGCCATTAATCTGCGGCGTGTCACTTCACTAGTGTCCATTTTATGTCAAGTGACACAAGATCAGCAGAGAGGCCGCTATTTTTCACGGGGCCCTGGGGTGGCCCCACCCAAGCACCCACGGTATCTCTGCTATAAATGTGGTTATGTTGTTTTAACTTGAAAGTGTGAGTTGAAATAAAGCAGAAAGGTATGTCTGTTATACTAGGCAAGGAAGGTTTCTGGCATTATTAAAGAAAATAAATGATTTGTTTAACTTAAAGTATGAAGTTAAAGCAAGTAATACAAAGTTAAATCAACTAAAAGAACAACTTTAACAAAACTAGAACGCTGTAGTTACATCAACCTCATTAACTTTAATTTCTATGTTGAAACAAAGGCAGTCTTCAAGTTGAGTGAACTTCGATTTTCAAGGCAGCAAGGGAACTTGCATTTCCAAGTTAAACTAACATGAAATTTATTACAGTGTACTAACACCACACTGTGAAACTTTTTTCTACTTGTTAAGATTAGATTAGATTCAACTTTACTGTCATTGTGCAGAGTACAAGTACAAAGACAGCGAAATGCAGTTTGCGTCCAACCAGAAGTGCAAAAAAAAAGCAGAAAAGTGCAATGCGATATACAGGTACACACAGGTGGTGCATAGGCAGGACAAGAAATATATTGCAGTGTTATAAGAGCAGAATAAATATGACTATGTAATATGAACAATGTATGAACAACATGTACAGAAATGTGCAATATAGTAGCAGACGTAATATTTTGTGTTGTTGAATTATCAATTATTGCTGGGGAATTCCTGACGTACTTAACGTAGGTGGGTTTCTCTCTTGGTCTTCTTCCACGCGGGGCAAGATGATTAATTTCTTTCCACAGAATCCCTCTTCTATGATTCATTATATTTGCATATTATTCTCTGTCATATGTTGTCTTTTCTCCGCCGCAGTATGTAGATGAGATAAATGACTGGGGGACTAAAATGCTTTGTCTTCTCTCCCATGGTTGCATCTGTTACTGAGCTAAAACATTGCATTTGTCCAACAAAAAAAATAAAACACATTTTTTATGTTTCCTGTTCTATATATATATATTTTTTTATGTCTTCTTGAATACTTGGCGGCATTTTACCAGGACATGAACTATTTATGCTATCTACTGTTGCTGAAAAACTGTTTTCTCTCGACATTACATTCATTTTTATGTCATTCCTTCACTATTTTTCTTAGTTCCATCTCTGTCTGCAGATGCCTCAGTCCCCTCTCCGCCTCTCCATTTCTTCTCATCTCCTCATTTATTCTCTGTCATGTCTTTCTCCATCACTCACTTTTGTTCCTATCTGTCTGCCCGCAGACACGCAGCTCATTCATTCCTCTTACTTAGCCGTGACTCGGTGTCCAGTTTAAGAAAAAACGTCCATCAAACACTATTTTCTTTATTGTTGTTCCAGTCCCCCCTGTGTCTCTCTGATACCCTCCGGCATTTATTTCCTTCTCTTTCCTGACAATTTGCATCTAAATGAAACCTGCTGATAGAACACAAGGCAGTCATTGATTATGCCGCTGTTATTTGATGACATTACTAAACAGGGCCGCGCTGAAGTGATGTTGATTGCCGCTTCTTAATGACTGTTTTCAGACTTAATATTTTGTGTGTTGATTTCCTTTGACACAGAAGGTTTTGCCACCGTTTTACATGCTGGCTGCTTTCCCCTCATGTGGCTTATTTGAACCCAAATCACCATCTTTTCCTAAACCTAGCCAAGTAGTTTTACTCCCGTTGCTGGACAATCATAGAATAACGCACCGAAAATGGTGCTGAACTCTTTTTAAGATATGCGTACGTTGCGTGAGGATGTCTTGATGTATATTTCATTGTACTATTCCTATAGTGTAAATATCTAAGTATAAAAATCTCAGCTCATAGGTCCACTTACTAAATGCATCAACAACACCCATCTGTTATCATGTGAACAAAGTTACACACTACAACCAAAGTCAAGAACGAACTGAAATGCTCAAGTTCCACAATGGTTAAAAAATCAAACAAAATATTCCAATGAGCACATTCACACAAAAAAGAGAATGTAACGCTAAGTGTAGACATCTTGTTCAAAAGTGTCAAGACCTTGTTTTGTTTGTGTGTGTGTGTGTGTGGGGGGGGGGGGGGTGGAGTCTGTTTAACACACAACCACATACACATATTTATCCCCAGAGCCAATTATTCTTTAAAACTGCTGTTTTCTCTCTCACACACAAGTAACACTATATGCTTGTTTATTGGCTGCAGCAATAAAGTGCACCGCCTGATTGGCTGCAGGTCCTCCATTGATTTAAAGTAATGGTTAAAAAAAAACAAAAAACATCTCAATATCCGCAGAACTTGGGAGGTATTGACCCAGTGGGACATCTTTACGGTAGCATTCATTTTGGAACTGAAATGGTCTTCCACTCCATGACAAGAAACATGCTTTGTTGTCATTGTGTACTGCTCGCCATATGCCCCCTTCTGGAGGGATTCTGTGCATTTCAAAGTGGGAGGGAATTCCCTAGAACAAGCTGGAAGGATTACATATCTGGCCTGGCAATACCTCCCCAGAAAGAGCGAGAGGATGTGGCTGGAGAGAAGGATGCTTAGCCTGCTGCTACCAAACTGCAGATGGATGGATGGATGGATGGATGGATGGATGGATGGATGGATAGATGCAGGGTGCGATGGGATTTCCCCCCTTTGTATCCCTGCCTCGGCTGAATTATTCTTATCACCGTTGGGGACGAAAATAGTAACTCTGGCTTCAGAGTGTAACTTCCCACGCAGCTCACTGCAATACAGTAGGGTCTATCTGGAATATCTGTGGCTGCATGCATAAAATGACTAATCAAAAATAACCAAAGACAAAGTATTGTTGTTATTATTAACAGTAGCGGTCCATAATGTAAATAAGGCATTATTTAATGGTAACTTTTGGTAAATTTAGGAGAAATGTACAGGCGCAAATAGACAAAGTGAGGTAAAATAAAGATCTAAATGTGTATTGTGGATGTTTTTTTTTTTCCACAATAGTCTGAAAGAACTATTAAAAAATGATGCTTTTCCCTGTAGTGTCTCCTGTTAAAATCTCAAAGATCCTGAAGAAGGTCTGAGAAAAGTCCTGCTAGGCGGCACTCTCTCTCAATCAATATTCCCTCCCTTCCTCAACTCTCTCATTTGCTCTCCTGCCGTGTTTCTCTTCGCCCTGTTCATCCCTCCATCTGTCGCTCTGTCTATCTCTCTGTGTATGTCTCTTTGCCCTTATCTTCCTCTGTCAGTCACGGTGCTGTGTGGCGCCCTGTTTAGTATTCCGCTCAGTCAAGTTAGTCAGGTTGCACTCAATCACACACACACACACACACACACACACACACACACACACACACACACACCCCCCATACACACACATACACACAGGCTGCAAGTACCACTGGTAATGACTTATCTTTCCCTACATTGGCTACAAATTAGAAGATCAAATAGACACAGACATGTGGTAGCACACCCACACACAGCTGACAGTCTCATGTCCTTGGTTCCATGGTTTAAAGTGCACACACACACACACAAACACACACACAGACACACACGTGTTTTGGTCATGTCAGTCCAATCACTTTATTTTAAGTGTTTTGCCATCGCACTGCAGTAGCGGTCATTTGTACCAAGGACAGATCCCACGTCCCTTTTCTGTGGGACTGTCTCTTGCGAAGGACGTGGCCTTCAGAATGACGGTTGGCTGACGGGAAACATTCATGTCCCTGCCGGCCTCCGGCCACCTCGTTACTGCCCAGCACGTTTCAACATAGCAGCAAAACCCTTTTGCATCCAATAGATAATAGTTTGAACTCAATGTGAAGTCAATTAACAGCAGTGTTGTAATCTAACACAAGTACAAATATTGTGTTACTGTACTTAAGTAGAATTTAATGTATCTGTACTGTGTTATTTATATTTCTGGAAACTTTCACTTTGACTCCACTCCATTTCCTCAACAAAATGTATACTTTTACTGCAATTCACTGTCCCTCAGCATCTTCGTTACTCGATCCTACAAAACAAAATCAAAAGAAATTTGTTAGACAGCATAAAAGCGGGTTTTGGCGAATCATTGCTCCTAGATTGCAAGTTAATGCACGCTCCATTCCAGTTAGTGACGTAATAGGTGTTTGTTTGTGACGTAATTTATGATACATACTTTTTCTCTGATTATTATTATAACCGTGCATTATAACAAGACAAAACACTGTTGCTGCTCTCGCCATCTGGTATCTGGGAGCCTCTGTCTTGTCCTTGTCTGAGCACGGTGTGATGCTCAGGAAAGAACAGGCGCTCCCTGACTAGATAAGGGAGACGTCATCGACTCTGACAAGATAACAACTGACGACATCAAACCCTGTCTCATGATTGTATTTCACACAGAAATAAGCAACTGTAAAGAGCTTTACGTTAGGTCATTGTCTGTACTATTCTGTATTGTTGAGAAGGCCTCCTGTTGGGTTCTCAAGTAAAATTAACTTTAATATATCCTCAGTGGTCTCTGTCTATCATTTGATAATGTCATGATTCTAACAAAGACACAACGGCTTGCCCGAAAATCAATCAAAATAAATCAAGACAGCTAGCTAGTCTATCTGTCCAATCTGAGTTTTTTGCAGCGGCTCAGTGCTTAGTTTAGCACCACCCATGACGATTCTGATTGGTTTGAAGAAATGCCATTAAACCAGAGCAGGTTTTCCTCCCATCCCCGAATGCTGCGCGGACTAGCCAGACTCTCCTTTAATGCGCTTTGGAGGAGGGTCTGGCAAAGCGAGACTACCGAGCGGCCAACAGCTGGAGAGATTCTTCACTCAGAGAACCAAGGTTACAACGTAACCAAGCGCTCTGCCGCCAACGTAACAGGCGATGACCACCCCAACGACAGTGGTGAAGAGGGTGGTGATGGAGACAACGTTACACACCTGTGGCTGTATTTGCAAGAAATGGTTTTGTACGTTGGGGTGACATTTTTTTATTCTGTTTCTGTTTTTCTCTTTGTTGATGTCAGCTCTCTCAAAATATGCAGTGTTTGAGCCTTTAACTTCAGGAAGCTGTGCCTGGCAAGTCCTGGAAAAGACTTTGAATTTGATATTTAAGAAGGTGTGGAAACCCTGAATATTATGCTTCATTATAAGGAAGCCACTTTTTTTTTTTACTTTAACCTTTAATAATTAAGTACATTATATTTTCTATTTCTATACCACTAACAAGGTTCAAAATAGCACCACATTTGCCTGTATACCAAACGGTACTGTCTTTATAAACTATCTTTTTAATAAGTGGAACATCGTCAATATAGACTATCTTACGGCTAACGTGTGCGGTTGTTATTTAGGGCAATTTGAACAGTCTGCAAAACAGTCCTGGAACAAATCTTGTGAGGCGACATTTTGCCAACACATTTTGTAAAAAATTTTAGCATTTGAAATTTTTTGAAACAGTATCACGACTGAACGTTGACCCTTCTGTGATAATCTTTCCTTTAATATTAGTCTAAATAATTTATAACTTCTGCTTTTTTAACTCAAGAATTGAGGTTTTTTTATTGACCAACCGCGTTGGTGGTGTTTATACATGGTAGTGAAAAGAAGCGTTAAACGTAAAAAAAAAACACCAAAGAACATTGAATAAAGTGCCAAAAGTGTCGAAAAAAGAGACAAAAACGTCAGAAAGTGTTGATTTTCAGTTTTGACCAGGAGGACGATGCGTGGTCGAATGGAAGACAACACGAGGGTTAAAGGAACACGCCGACTTATTGGGACTTTAGCTTATTCACCGTATCCCCCCAGAGTTAGACAGGTCGATACATACCCTTCTCGTCTCCGTTGCGTGTCTGACGCCCACAGCGCTAGCTAAGCCTAGCACAGATCCTGGAGGTAACCGGTTCCAACTAGCCTACTGCTCCGAATAAGTGACAAAATAGCGCCAACATGTTCCTGTTTACATGTTGTGATTGGTATAGTCACAGGGTGTACAAATAACAAGGTCACTATGCTTTTACTATCTAGTAATTGCTGACTCTATTACTCCAACTCTGAGCAAACTCCAGGCGAACTCTCTGCTCCTCACCACAGGGCTACAGGTACTGCGAGCAAATCACTCCGCCCAAGTAGCAGAAGTAGCAGTGCTTCGCCTTTCTGAGAATATAGTTCCCAGTTGGTATACGGTTAGAAGACAGCTGTGTCTCATGTGACCTTGTTATTTGTACACCCTGTGACTCTACAAATCACAACATGTAAATAGGAACATCTTGGCGTTATTTTGTCACTTATTGGGAGCAGTAGGCTAGATGGAGTCGGTTACCTCCAGGATCTGTGCCAAGCTTACCTAGCGCTGGGGGGGAGGGGGCGTCAGACAGAGTTAAAACACACACGGAGATGAGAAGGGTATCGACTTGTTTAACTTCGGGGGTTACTGTGAATAAGCTAGAGTCCCAATAAGTCGGCGTGTTGCTTTAAGTGAAAATCAATCAACATGTAAAAGTGCACCACACAAAGGTATACATGCAAACACTCTCTGCAAAATATCCCCAAAAAGTGACATCCTGCAGCAAGATATTCATATTAGGTGGGGTCCATGTGATTTGTATCAGTATAAAGCCAGACGTTTCCAAAAAGCTGGATGACATTCAAACAATAAAAACAACAAATACCAAAGTCTAAACCGACTGAGCAATTAAACTAAACCTTTAACAGCTATAACAAATTTGATTTTAATCTTTACTTTTGCCATAACAGTAGCCCTTTCCATTTTCAAACTGAAAATATGCAACACTCAGAGCACAAGTTGACAAATTTGCCGACTTTGAGACTCCCAGAAGCAGAGTTTTCATATTTAGGCTGTGAAACAGGTTGTTGTGAATCGGCTGGGTGGTAAGCCCCCAACGTCGACTTCAAGGCAGCGCTGCAACCGTTGACTTCAACGCACCTAACCCTAACCTTAACCCTAACCCCTAACCCTAACCAGTGCCTTCCAGGCAGCGCTGCCTGGAAGACGAGGTTGGGGGCTTAAAGTGATGGTTCGGAGTAATTTCACCCTAGGGTCCTTTGCACCATGACCTCGAGCCAAACACCCCCCCAGAAGCTTTTTTCACCTGGGTCTAACATTGGGAGAGTTAGTGTAGAGTAGCGTTAGCCGCTGAATAGCTTAGCGCAGAGGCTAATGGATCCGAAGTGTCTCTTAACATTACCCCACTAATAATGCCCGAAATGATACCAAACGTCTACACTAGTATATATAGGTTATGCACTCATAAAACGATGGATTGTAAAGTTTGTAAGTACACCAGAAGTTTATGTAAATAACACTTGCCTGCTGGCTTCTGCTCTCTGCTGTTGTTGTTGCTGCTGTAAGACGAGTGCTTAGGGACATCTACAAATTACAACACCGAAAAGAGATGCAACAAAAATATTTTTTAATTTAACTTATTTTTTAAAGTAAGTGCTGTAGTATAACTAGCAGGAGACAAGTAATAATTGAGGTAAGTTTGGAGACATTACCTTATTTAATCATTAAATTAATAAATATTTTTGTCAAGAATATTTACAAAATTGGACAGTTGAAGACTGGAAAAATGTTGCCTGGTCTGATGAGTCTCGATTTCTGTTGAGACATTCAGATGGTAGAGTCAGAATTTGGCGTCAACAGAATGAGAACATGGATCCGTCATGCCTTGTTACCACTGGGCAGGCTGCTGGTGGTTGTGATGTAATGGTGTGAGGAATGTTTTTTTGGCACACTTTAGGCCCCTTAGTACCAATTGGGCATTGTTTAAATGCCACAGCCTACCTGAGCATTGTTTCTGACCATGTCCATCCCTTTATGACCACCATGTACCCATCCTCTGATGGCTACTTCCAGCAGGATAATGCACCATGTCACAAAGCTCGAATCATTTCAAATTGGTTTCTTGAACATGACAATGAGTTCACTGTACTAAAATGGCCCCCACAGTCACCAGATCTCAACCCAATAGAACATCCTTGGGATGTGGTGGAACAGGAGCTTCGTGCCCTGGATGTGCATCCCACAAATCTCCATCAACTGCAAGATGCTATCCTCCCAATATGGGCCAACATTTCTAAAGAATGATTCCAGCACCTTGTTGAATCAATGCCACGAAGAATTAAGGCAGTTCTGAAGGCAAAAGGGGGTCAAACACGGTATTACTAGGGTGTTACTAATAATCCTTTAGGTGAGTGTACAACATAGCTGTTTAAGCACTGTGTGCAATGACCAGATTTATAGGGGAAGCAAGGTTATAATCATTAATGAAAACAAACGAAATAACGAAAATTAGGTGGGAAAAAACGTAAACTGAAATAAAAATAAAAACAAGGCATTACAAAAAACAACTAAAACTGTAATGTCTGTTTGCAAAACTAACTAAAATAAAATAAAATGATTGAGTAAATGTTGTCGTCTTTGTCAATGTCTTTCATAGAGTTGAGTGAAGCCGAATATCCGAGGAGCATCTCTCATGATTGTGAATTCTACTGAACCAGACTGAGAGACCATTTAAAGACTGATTTTTTGGATTAATTAGCTGATTAGAGTGGGCCACTTTGAGCCTACAATATTGAACCTTTTCACAATATTCTAATTTTCGGAGGGTTTTCATAAACTGTAAGCTATAATGATCAAAATTATAACAAATACAGGCTTGAAATATCTCGCTTTGCATGTAATAAGTCTATATAATATATTAGTTTTACCTTTTAAGTTGAATTACTGGAATAAATTAACTTTTGCAAAATCGCCCCTTTGTACATTTGGTTGTAATGGAGATTGAATTCTTGCTGTTAATATGAAAGTCCATAACGAAACAACACACCATTCTACTTTTGAGGGCTGAATTAAATGAAATATGGCTCGTTTACCGTTTGAACACATTGTCATCAATATTAACAAGCTTTAAAATGACCCATTTTTTAAATTTGGATATCGTTTCAAAATCGGAAATCAAATGATCGAAAAAGTACACAATTACAGTAACTACATGAACTACATTTCCTTCATAGTAAAAAATACTACCAGGCTGTCTTGGTCCGTTCAAGCGTATGGGGAGTGACGTAGGCAAAGAAAAATGTCTGACTTTGATGTGGGGCTTGATGTCAAGCCCCGCCTTCCCGCAGGCTGCAGTGAGATATACTTGAAAATGGAGGGGGAAGTGAAACTGAAAGTATTAGGCCATGTTCCGAGAACAACAGGTACCAGTACAGGTTCAGCTTTCACAGAAAACAAAGTGACACAAATTTTGGAAAAGTAAAAAAATACGTCGGGAAAAGTGAAAAACACATTATACAATCGCTCTATTTACAACAAGGTATAGCCAGTATTAGATAGTATTTAGTATGTAGAATTGATTTATTTCACTAACTATCGTTCTTTTTATCTTACTGAGTGAATAACGGCAGCCTCCTCCTATTTACTCCTATTTACTTTAAAGCTTGAAAAACACTTTGATGGGCTTGTAAATAAGCCAATGGGTGAACTTGGGTCCGTGAGCTGACCAATCAGATTTACGTCTCCTCACATCCCTTTTGGCGCCTGCATCAGAACGTAGGAGGCTGCCATTATTCACTCAGTAAGGGCGTTTTCACACATGAAAGTCCGAACCAAGGTCCGTACCAAGGTTCATGTTTTTGTTACATTGTATACATTTGATCCGGTAAGTTTTGGTTTCACACTGCAGTTTTGCAAGCGCACTACAGATCTATACGTGACAAAACTACGTCCTGCCGTCATCACATACGTGAGCTGCGTCTCCAGATACTTAGAACTGATTGGTTTGTTGACGGGCTTCCCCGTCCTCGTTATCCTCTCTCTGGGTCCGAGTTTAGGCTATTCAACTGACCGCTGCTCTCCCCTACTGCCGCGGCTCTTTTTGTTTTGTTGTGATGTAGAGAAGCAAGACACGGGAACTTTCTTTCTGGAGCATTTATTCAGAGACAAACTGAAACCTACACTGTACATTTACTACCACTTAACAAATAAACTGCTGATGTATTCTCTGCTCTGATAGCCGACAGCTGTCTGCTCTGAGCGCATTTACCGTCTCTCTCTCTCTCTCTCTCTCTCTCTCACTAAGCACCGAGCTATTCCTTAAAGGAGCTTCCCCGGTCTTGTAACACGAGGAGAGCCTGCCAGAGCTTCCTGTATTTGGTCCGAAAGTCTGAACCATCCAAAAAATGCTTTCACACTATCAACGAACCGGACCATGGTTCAGTTTGGTCCGGACCGAGACCACCTCTTTTTGTCGGACCAAAATTTGGTCTTTTGATCTGGACCGTGGTCCGGGGGAGGTTTCACACCTTTAATTTTGGTAAAGTAAAGTGTTACCACCTATTCTAGTGGACCCCATGACTACAATTATGAGGCTGAAAGGGAGCATGATAGGGGCTCTTTAAATGTGTGTTGGAGAATAAGACAGAAAGACTAGAGAAGTGAAAGGGTTAGTAAGAGAAACCGAGGACAGAGTGAGAGAAGGAGATAGATTGGCATGTGACTGGAGGCAGTGTTATCCATGCAATCATCACCGTGTCAGAGGAGACACTCTCACTCTCGCCTTGTCTCTCCCTGCTTTCCATTTGACTCACCTTAATGACTTGGTCTCTGCCTTCTCCTCTGACCCACATAACTCGATATTAACATGTTGGCCCGACAGAGAAGGAGGAGAATAGGGGAGGACAGTTCCTCAAGCCATTTAAACCAGGCCTCTGCAGCACACTGCAGGCAATACGCTTACAGGGCCCTATTTTAACGATCTAATCGCACGGCGTGAAGCGCCTGGCGCAGGTGCGTTTAGGGCGTGTCCAAATCCACTTTTGCTAGTTTGACGGCGGAAAAAAGGGTCCGTGCGCCGGACGCATAGTTCAAAAGGGTTGTACATAGAGTCTTCATTAATTCATAGGTGTGTTTTGGGCGTAACATGCAATAAACCAATCAGAGATCATCTCCCATTCCCTTTAAAAGCCAGGCACGTTTGTATCTTGGTGCGTTGCTGTTATGATAGCGGATTTGCACCGTAATATTTTTATTTGTAATCTTTTGCATGTTTGTATGCTGCTGTGCTTCCCTGTGTGTGTGTTGTGTGTGTGTTGTGTGTGTGTGTGTGTGTGTGTGTGTGTAACAAGCATAGTGTGCGCGCGCTGTGCACGAGCCTAGGCGCATTTTACTGATGCTCTGTTAAAATAACAATGAAATGCTGCGCTATTGACTTTAGACCAGGTTTCTGTTGGTCAATGGCGCGATCACTTCCCGCTTTCTCAAGATTGCAATATGCCAAGAATGGACCTGAACACACCTCCCTGTAAGACCAGCACGCCCATGGGCGCACAGATGGGCGCAGGTGTGTTTGCTTTTTAAACGACGCGGGCGCTGGACGGGCAATTGACAACTGCATCGGTCTTAAACTAGACACTTGCGTCGGGCTTTGCGCTGCACCGGGTGCAAGATAGGGCCCACAGTGTTTAACATTTGGATTTTATTTCTCACACACACACACACACACACACACACACACACACACACACACACACACACACACACACACACACACACACACACACACACACACAGGGTTTTTCATTATCATGTAGATCACAGGACTGAGTGTGAATGATCAGAGACACTCCTGCTGAGGCCTGCTGAAAGTGTTACAGGATAATGACCGTGTGGTGAACATGTCCTGCCAGAAGGGATCGCCCAGACTTGTGCCTTATTGCCAACTAGGCTGTCAGTCGTTGAGTTTCTGTCAATCAACTGTTCACACTTAGATTATAAAACACACTTAGCCCGTGCAGCAGTCGGGAAACAACAGCAAACTTCGAGCTAGCAAGCTACACGCTGAAAATAGCAAGTGTTGAAGGATATTTGGATCTTGCAACAAGGCCGGCCGGATTGGTTCTTTCAGGGAATGGTTGTAAAGATTTACAAAGATTATGTTTCCGGCATTTAGTCTCTAACTGGGCTTGCTGTGGACAAAATACACACAGTGATGTCATTCCCAGCTCTGGCTTCCGCACTATCAGACACAAATCGAGCACTTGAGGCCTGACAAGATGGATTTTCGTGTGACATGTGATCCCAAATACACCTGCTGTTCAAGGTAAGCTACAACCTGGAGTAACTGTGTTTTCACTCGCAATAAAATAGTAATGGGTAACTTCAAGAACCATGGCGAAATGAATCTAAAACAAAACATATCGACCCAAATAGACATGCTCAACGTTAATGGGCTTTAATGTTACAGTTCCGTATCGTTACTTTGTCCTCTGTCATTCACAGATACATTACCTCGCAAATCCTACGTAACCTTGAGGATTGCTAATAAGCCCTTGCTATTAACCCTCAATGCAAGTGCAATTTTACAATAGCAGATGGTGTAGTTTTCCCATTTAGCGAGATGTCACATGAACCCATTTAACTATGTTACATTAACACTTGCATATTTCAACTTTGGTACTTATTGCACAGCCATATTTAACATGATAATAATTTTTCAATCTGTTACTCAACCTGTTCTCAGCCCAAGTCTTTTAAAAAAAGCTGAAATGTACCCGAAGTATTCATTTAGTTAAACACACTTCACAACTTCATCAGCCTGGTGTTCAGAGCAACTAGACTTCTGTATGTAGCTAGTCTCACATTGCTGTACGCTGTGTCAGTGCTGGAGTAAGCTCTGGCTACGCCGCTTAGCTATTCTGGAATAGGGTTAAAAAACGCTCCGGCTTATTTGTATTAACACTTTTGCAAGGCACTGTATCCGTGTCACATTCTCATTAGGGGCCGAGCCCCCCTAAAGGTCTGATCCTAGAATCGCCACTGCACGGTGCGTTCTATACAGACGCAAAAGGGGGATTTTTGCGTCGGTATCTGACACTGAGAGCCACTGACCAAGCGTCAGTATTTGACGAGTTGGGAGTGAGAACGGGTTAATCTGTTTGGTTTTCTTCACCCTAGTGGCTAAGATTTGATAAATACATCTTAATGTTAATGTTGAGAGGCAAGCTTGCAAGTGGGATGTTGTCCCACAAAGCAACATCCCTCCTGTTTCTTATTTTTCTTTCCTGTTTCGTGTTTTTATGGTGATTTTCTTTCTCCGAATCATGTGTGAAATAGGTTGTAAAGAGTCAAATTTGTGATTTCAAAATTGACGGGCCTTCAATTCTCTCAAAAAAAGTTTGAACATTTGAAAATAGCAGTTTTACAAGTACATTAGGTCTCAGGGAGTTGATTTGACCTAAACACTGAACCATGTCGACTGAGACTTTGTCTAGACAGACGTCCATTAAGTTCTTCCACTTTTTTTCCCCCACTGCATTGTCTGTCAATCTGAGTTCCACTTGCAACGGTAATTAACTTTCTCTCTCTGTCTCTGTTTCCTCTGTGACTCTTCCTCTCTAGCTCTCTCCCCCTCCACCCCTTCTCTCTCTCTCTCTCTCTCTCTCTCCGTCCATCTCTCCTGAGATATCTGGAGGAGATAATGGAGGATGGAAGATCACAAAGGACTGACATTGATTTAGAGCTAGGACGTGATGACTAACACACATACAAACACACACACACACACACACACACACACACACACAGTGATTTGGTCTGAGTGAGTCACACTGATAGCTCTTAGCTTAGCGTGGCTCTCCAAGGTACACTGTTCGGAGTGATACATGTTCAAGTGTGACAAGCAGAGATCTACAGAATGGATTTATCCTGCACATATTGAGCCTTTGAATATTGAACAGCATGTAGGAATAATTTAGATAGCAGTATTTTACATTTCTGTCAGTCAAATGAGGATGAAATTTAACATAGAAATCGTAGATAAAGCCCACAAAAATAGGAAAAGATGGGTCTTGCACAATAGCCACATACTGCTGCGGTAATGAGATTTTTCAGTTTTCAGGAAATTGTACAACCCCTCCAATATCAGGCGGTCAAATTAATAATTCATTGTCATGAATCTGAAAGTAGGAATGTGTTTGGCCGCCACAAAGGCTGACATTTCGGATGTGCTTTTCACTTTTCACTTTCACAGTGTCACGGTGACGGCACATATTCACTTGGATATTCCCTCTAAATACTCAGATGTAAATTAGTGTACTACTTGCATATCTTGAACCCGCTTTTTTTTCCAAAATGTCAGCCTTTTTAAAAATAGGAATAAACAGACCCAGAACTAATGAATGGGATTTTATTTGTAGCTGTTTTTTTAATGTCAGCTGTGCTGCTTTTATCACTGTAAATATGTAGATAGACAGAGAAGAGGATGGAGGATGACATTTGTCAGAAATGAAAGTATTTGAGTGTACTATGGCTAGAAGGCTACAGTATATATTTTAACAAAGGAAACACCTTTTTCCCTGAAAGTTCACACTATTCAAAAGGTTATTGAAGTTACATCTGCCGTGTCATGGTTTGTTTTGTGTTCTCTTAGCTATATTAGCATATTAAACTGGGCATACAGTAACATGTAGGGTGGCCTAAAGCCTTTATACTTATATTTTTTGGCATAGAATACTAAGCTATTAAAATAATAATTGTCGTCAGGATTTAATAAATCATATTTTAATGTTAAACATACCTTAGGATTAACTGTATCTGTGGATGGCTACCTAAGTGACTACCTTACAGATAGGCCAGTAAGCCTATCATCAGTGGGGATTTACTGTATATTGGCTAATAATATGTTGGATTCATGTTAAGACATTTTAATTTTCCAATAATTTGGCGGAACCCCTGCAGTGACTCTGACTCTTGTTGAAGATCTTTGGTCTATGGGTCCTCTCGAGGAAGCTGCAGTGACGCCAGTGATCTGATGTGTCATTTTGTGCCACATCATAAGCTCCATTCAGATAGGATTAGTGTCTGCAAGGGAGGTCAGGTAATTTCATGTCTGCAGCGGTGATGGTAATCCCGTCCGGATCGGCCATGTCTGTGTTTTTTTCACCTTAAAACATCAAAGCTCCTGCTGTGTGCAGACAAACTCTAAAGCTGCTGAGATTATAGGTGTTTTCATAAGAGCATCGCAGGCGAAATGACCAAAACACTAAATCTCATTTTCTTTCCAGTAAACCAAGCACCCTTCGGTTCTCAAGCCAAATCCCTGCAGATTGAGCTAATGCCACCCCTTGTCAGTCTGCCATTTCTCAGTTTTTCACTGTGAATGTATTTCAGTCTGAAGCAGTGTTGTAGTACTCAAAATTGGTCTTGCTTTTAAAGGTACAAAATTATGTAACATTTCTCACACTATTTCTACACTATCCTAAATGTTTCCAACAACGTTCAAACCCAGTTATTTTCTTTTAATGACACGGGACGTTTTCATTTAGTGGCCTTTCAGTGGCGTCATGAAACCTTTGACTCCTCTGGTTCCTCTAACTTCCGTCAAAACACGGCACCCAGATGATACGTTCGAGAGTAATCGTAAATCTTACAATGTCACAGAATACAGCAGAGATCTTATTTATTGATACATTTCAATATTGATTGATCCAGCTTAACATAATGCTAAATAATACATAAACCGTTGCTGTTTTTTGTCACTGAAAGGCTCAGATTATTATTCTAAGGTTCTGACAACATTATGGAAAGGATCCCTACAGAGATAGACCTTTTTAAAACTTCTTAAGACCTTTCTGTTTAACCAGAAACAGCTCTGTCCCTCACCCCTACCCCTAACCTGTGGAAATCATCTACAATTGTACCTGTGCCAAAACTGCCAAGACCCACAGAGTCCAATGACTTCCGACCAATAGCGCTGACATCACTGGTCATGAAGTGCCTGGAGCGTCTGGTAAAGAGGTACATTGTATCCCAAACCCACCATCTTATGGACCCCCTGCAATTTGCTTATCAAGCCTACAGGGGGGTGGACGATGCAATTCTGACATTAATGCACCTTTTGTACACTCATCTTGAGAAACCAAAGAATCATGCCAAGATTTTATTTGTGGATTTTTCATCTGCTTTTAACACCAAGCAACCTAAAATTCTTGCAGACATTTTAGCCAGTGAATTCTATATTGATACAGGTATTATTAATTGGATCATGGACTTTCTTACCAGTAGAGTCCAGCGGGTCAGAGTGGGCTCATCTCTGTCTGATTCGATGACAACATCCACAGGCTCCCCACAAGGATGTGTTCTATCTCTTTACTATTTATTCTATATACAAATTCATGCACTAGCACTTTACAAAACAGGCACTTTATTAAATATGCTGATGATACAGCTCTAGTGAGTCTGCTACAGGATGGGGAGGTAGATCATGGGCCAGTTTTAGACTCTTTTTTTAGAATGGTGCAATAAGTCACACTTAATTTTAAATACCAATAAGACCAAAGAAATGTCCATAGATTTTAGAAAGTCACAGCAACCCACCGACACTTTTATCAATGGTGGGGCCATTCAGGCTGTTACAAACTACAAATACCTTGGCATTGTACTGGACAACAAGCTTAAATGGGACTCTTGGACTGATCTTTTGCAAACTAAGACGCAGCAAAGAATGTACTTTTTAAAGAAACTGCTTGTTTTTAATGTCAATAACAAAATGCTCCAAATGTTTTATACTGCTTTTATTGAAAGTGTTTTAACTTGCTGTAATATCTGCTGGTTCGGAAATGCCACTGAGTCTCAGAAAAAGACAATCAGAAAAACAGTCTTAACTGCCAGCAAGTTACTTGGGATAACACCGAGCATTGAACACATTTACAAAGACAGACTGGTGAGAAAGGCCAATAACATTGTACGTGACTACACACACCCCCTGGCATCACATTTTAAACTATTGCCATCTATGCATCGTTTCTGCCTGCCCCTTCTGACCAAGAACAGATCTAAATTTTCTTTTGTACCACAAGCCATAAAAGCCTTAAATCAGTCAGAATAAGCTAGTCCTCCAGCTGGCCTGACCATACCTAAGGGTGTATTGTAGCATGTGATGTATATTCTTCATGTTATATCTGTCGGTGTCTGATGTAAGGACTATTTGTTTGTATCATATGTTTGATGTCTTGTCATAAAGTGCCTTGCGATTGTGCTGCAAACCCAACTGCCCCACGGGGACAATAAAGTTATCTACTGCTGAGGTCACTAGCACTAAACTCACCGGACTCCATTTAACCCTCATGCCCTCCTTAAAAAAACTTACTCTCGACACCTTCGAGGCAAAAATGTCCACGCACACAAAAACTTTTATTAAATCATCATATATCAATATTTTTTTCTGCTTTTTTTTCATAAATCACTTAAACAACTTCTAACCTAATCAAAACTACCAAACATTCAATCATTTTCAGGATTTTAACCCTTTAAATGCCAGTTTATGTATTTGAAGTATTTCGTTTTTTATTACAAAAACACAAAAATGATTTTTTCCATATAATGAATAATATCTAGATGGGGCTTTGGTGGTGATTAGAGGCTTGGATATGTCAAAGATAAGCAACAAAATTAATTTGATTGCATTAGTATTTTTACATAGTTCCAGATACTCCCTTTGGACACCTTCGAGGCAAAATGTACATGTCCAAAAACTGATATTAAATCATCATATATCAATATTATTTCTGCGCTTTTTTCATAAATCACTTAAACAACTTGTAAATTGCTCAAAACTACCAAAAATTTAATAATTTTCTGGATTTTAACCCTTTAAATGCCAGTTTTAAATCTTTGAAGTAACAATTATTTATGAAAAAACCAACAAAACATTAATTATTTTCCATAAAATAAATCATAGGGGAATGGGGCTTTGGTGGGGATTAGAGGCTTGGATATGTCAAAGATAAGCAACAAAACTGATGATTGATTGCATTAGTATTTTTTATGTAATTCCAGATACTCCCTTTGGACACCTTCGAGGCAAAAATGGCCCCATTGACTTCCATTATAACCACATGTTTTGATCTCACTGCCTTTACAGTATAAAACCATGCATTCTGTAATGTCAGCATTTCATTTGGAAGAAAACTAGTCATATTTGACATTTTTACAGTATTTCACCAGATTCAACCATTTTGCCCCTTGTAGGCCGGTGCATGAAATTATAGTTATATTATGGAGCTGTGTGTGTGTGTGTGTGTGTGCGTGTGTGTGTTTGTGTTTGTGTGTGTGTTATGTGTGTTTGTGTGGTGTGTGTGTGTGTGTGTATATGTGTATGTGTGTGTGTGAGAGTTTGCGTAAACCTGTAAGCAAGCAATGATCACTTTAGGGCTGAAAAAAGGCATCTTTTGAAGGATGCATTTCATGTGTCTTTGGAGACGTGCTTGAATAAAAACATTGTCTCCTGCATGTGCTGTAAACTGGCGCTTATCATTTCAAATGGTTTGTGGGACATGGTGGCCCTGAAGACTGGTCTCCCACTATGGACATCCCACAGGCTCCGGGGTGGATTCCCCTTTGGACCGGTACACACCAGCCAAGTGTGAAGTCCCATGTATGTTCAACTCTCTTGAGCATCCACATCACTCCATTCTGATTTCTGAGATTGAACACCTCCCGTGTAGGTTTGTCATTTCCTGAATCAGCTGGATCAAGTCAAGAGTGAAGAAAAGGTTGAAAGAGGATGCCACATCATGGATTCTTGATATGGCATATCTCGTGGGCTCTGACATCATGCCGGTCGGTGCTTGAATGTTGCGCAGCGTCTCAGTATTAGATGGAGACCAGACTTGCCAATTCTTCACTGTCCATTCAATGTTAGGATGGACAGGATCTTCAGTGTCCTCTCCACTTTCAGAGGAAGGGTTAGAGGCACTCACAGAGTTGGAGGACACCAGTGACCATTTTGTCAGACTCCAGAAACTTGTGTCATCTTCAGATGAGTCCTGCAGTTGGCTGGAAGATAAAGGCTCCTTCTCTTTGCTCCAGGTCTTTCTCCTTCTCTAGAGCCAGGTGCATAAACACACTAATAGTTGTTTTTGTTTACAACAAATGCAGGAAACAATGTTTTTTAGTCAAGCCGCTCTTCAAAGACACATGAAATGCATCCTTCAAAAGAAGCCCTTTTTTCACCCAGATTTACACAAACTCTCTCTCACACACAGACATGCATGCATGCACACACACACACACACACACACACACACACACACACACACACACACACACACACACACGGCTCCTAATATAACTGGCTAAAAACAATGCATGCTTTCCCCCCCCCCCCCCCCCCCCCCCCCCCCCCCCCACACACACACACACACACCACCCAACCCACACACACACACACCCACCCACCCACACACCCACAGACACACACAAATATACATATACACACACACACACACACACAGACACACATACACACACACATATACACACACACACATACACACACACACGCACGCGCGTGCGCGCACACACACACACACACACACACACACACACACACAGCTCCATAATATAACTATAATTTCATGCATCGGCCTACAAGGGCAAAATGGTTGAATCTGGTGAAATACTGTAAAAATGTCAAATATGACTAGTTTTCTTCCAAATGAAATGCTGACATTACAGAATGCATGGATTTATACTGTAAAGGCAGTGAGATCAAAACATGTGGTTATAATGGAAGTCAATGGGGCCATTTTTGCCTCGAAGGTGTCCAGAGGGAGTATCTGGAATTACATAAAAAATACTAATGCAATCAAATCAGTTTTGTTGCTTATCTTTGACATATCCAAGCCTCTAATCACCACCAAAGCCCCATCTACATATTATTCATTATATGGGAAAAAATATTTTTTGTGTTTTTTTTATAAAAATGACATACTTCAAATACATAAACTGGCATTTAAAGGGTTAAAATCCTGAAAATGATTGAATGTTTGGTGGTTTTGATTAGGTAAGAAGTTGTTTAAGTGATTCATGAAAAAAAGCTGAAAAAAATATTGATATATGATGATTTAATAACAGTTTTGTTTGCGTGGACATTTTGCCTCGAAGGTGTCCAGAGGGTACAAAATGAATCATTTAAGTATAAAAGACATGTAAGAGTAAAAAACACTGGATTTAAAAAATTTGACTGAAAAGAAGGATTCCTACAAAATTTCATGCCATAAGAAGTAACACAGCAAAAATGATCACGAAATGAAAAAAAAAACTTGAGAAAAATGTACAAAAATGACCGAAGAGGGCATGAGGGTTAAAAAAACAATACTTTTAGCGTGTATAAAGCCTAGTGATGGTCAAATGAAGCTTTGCGAACCACTGTCTTTATTTTCTGAGCTCACTAGATGGCGCTCTCGGTTCAACAAAGGGCTGAAAACACACTGAATTGCCATTCCTTTAACCTTTTTCTTTGAACAGAGAGCGCCATCTAGTGAGGTCAGAAAATAAAGACAGTGTTTCGCGAAGCTTCATTTGACCATCACTAATAAAACCAACATATTTTCACTTATAAATCGATAAACTATGTGTTTATTTCAACCAAAAAAGTAGAAAAGATGACCCAAAACGACTTTTCAGTTTGATTTGTTTCTGTTGACTCTGAATGAAGTGTATTTTATGATACTAAAATTACTATTTATTTACATGGAGTCTGGTGGCTTTGGCGAATGCAATTTTGCGGATGTTTTTATGTTTAAAAAAAGGATCTTACTCCTTAACAGAAAGGTCGACCTCCTTAGAAATCGTTTCCATAACGTAACGTAAGACACTTAGAATATTAATCTGAGCCTGTCAGTGGCAAAACAAGCACTGTTGTGAAGGTAAATACAAGCTGGACAATTGCCCTATTAACTTACATTGTAGCTTGTTTCGTCACTGCTGACTGCAGCAATCTTGCTTAATACTGGACCAACATCAATGATTGTTGTTCCCATCAGTCACTTAGACACAAAAATATAGGAAAATAAGGTAAAGGTTTGAAAAAACAGTAGTTACCCTTTAAGACCGGTCTCAAGACCACTTTTTGAAGGTCTCGGTCTTGTCTCGGAATCGACCAAATTTTTAGTCGGTCTCAAATAAAGACACTTGGGATTTTATTTCAAGACCGGTCATGACCAAACCTGCAGGGATATCACTAAATTGCCTGTGCATTGTCTGGTGTTAACACCATTACTGGATGTAAAACTTCCTGCTTCAAATGCAACCAATAACATGACTCATTTCTAGTTCGAAAGGTATTACTGTTAACCCCCGTTCTCCACCCCCCTTAACACGCACTCCAAAGAAAGTGAATGTGAGAGAGAGGAGAAGAAGCTTTGGCTGTCTGGCACTGGTCTGGTCTTGGTCTTGTCTCGGTCTCAACCCCTTAAAGTCTTGGTCTTGTCTTGATCTCGATACACTCTGGTCTTGGTGATAACTTGGTCTCAGTTTAGGTGGTCTTGACTACAACACTGGTCTGAAGTGTGTAAACTTTGTTTCTCTGCAGGTTGATTAATGAATGAATGAAACATTTGTATTATTGTGTCATGCATAAACGAAAATGCCTAGCCTAAACAAGACGCCATTATTTACAACAAAGGATACCAGATATCAGAGTAGCAACATGTATTCATTTTAAGTACGATTTGCGATCTTTTTGTTCAATATTCACTGTGTAACAGACTAACATGTCATTGAGCATTATAACATGAGACACCATCAGAACTGCTCTATATTCTTATGCAAGGATGAGAACATATATATGAATTGCCAGCAATAGGTGTTTTTCTTTTAATAAGCATGGGACATCTGTGATATATAACATTATTCCAGCATTTATCTTATGAAATAACAGTAAATATAATGACAAAAAGAGGAATAAAAAATGTTAAACCACACATGCCTCTAAATATTGCACATTCGATTAATCGCTTCGATTAGTCTTCACAATTACCGGTAGCTAATCGCATTCTTACAAATCGCAATTTTCCATTTGAAAACGATTCATCATTCTGCCCTACTGCCCATTGCACACTTTACTCTATATTCTTTGCACATTCTGCACTCAACCCATTCAGCCTCTATTTTCTTTTCTTATGCAACTGTTATTTTGCATGTATACATTTGTTTTCTGTATTTATTGTTTATTTCATATTAATGTTTAATACGTATGATTGTCCATGCTTGCACCATTCACCAAGGCAAATTCCACGTAAGTGTACTTATTGTGGCAATAAAGTTTTTTCCGATTCTGATTCTTCCTCCCTAGCTACTTGCTAACTCTGTCTCTGTGTTGTTTGATGCTGGGCAGGAAGTGTACAGCGAGTTTATCAGAGCTGGTTTGCTGGAAACGGAGTTACTGAGAGTGCTGAGACTGAACAGTGAATGTGCCATAAAACCAAGTAGGTAAGCTGCAGAGAGGGGGTTCATTTACCTGTGGGTTTGTCTTTACAAGCTAGTGACCTCCTTCGTATTAGAGGCATTTACATTAATGTCACTAAAAATATAGATTTTTGGAGCTTTAAATTATATATTTTTTAAATATTAGAGCAGTCTTAGAGCAGCGTTTCTCAAATTTGGAGTACTGCAGGGGGTACGGTAGATTTTGCCTTCATGCATTATTCCTAAAAGAATTATACTATAATAGTGACTGAATTTTTGATGGACTCTAAACATAAACTTAGCATTTAAGTGTTTTTTGGGTTACAAGCCCTGTATATCTCTTTTTATAGGCTCTTTCTTTTCCTACCAAAAATGTTCTTCGCTTTTCAGGGGGTAAAAAAAAAATATATATTTCAATGGGGGACATTATTAAAAACAAATTGAGAAGCACTGTCCTAGAGAGCCTCCCTGGGGTCTGATTGGATGCAGAGGACCGTCGTTGAGTAAGTTAGCATATGAGGTTATCGCCCATCGGTTGGTCTGTCGAGTGTGTGCGTGGCTGCTTCGACTGTGTGAACAATTAGCAGCAATCTGCGGTTCACTTTACTCCAGTCTCTGTTCCAAACTCAACAGGAACAGGGGACTTGCTGATTGCAGCATACAGTTGTGCCACATACAATGTATTTAACACAAACTGGGAACAACAGGAATACAAAATCATTGAGGTAAAATATAAAGAACACTATTAGGAAACAGTAGAGGGGAATGAAGGAGTATTAAATGCATGCGGAGACAGAATTGTAAGTTGCATGTGGGTGTATGTTTGCATTTCCTGTTTTGCAGACATGGGGCGGACGTTTCACTTCCTCCTCCACAGCCAGACTTCAACCTGACAAAAATCTGCAGCTCTGCAAGTAAAATCTGTGCATGGCTGACATCAGTTTCTCCGAATGGAGCTGATCGTGGGAGACAGAGGATGACATTTGACCTCTAATGTAAAAAGACGACCGAAAGAACGAGATCTGAAATGGGTTTGCTCAGGAGGGTGGCTGGCGTCTCCCTTAGAGATAGGGTGAGAAGCTCAGTCATCCGTGAGGAACTCGGAGTAGAGCCGCTGCTCCTTTGAAGACCCAGGACTAGGTGGAGGGATTATATCTCCAACCTGGCCTGGGAACTAGTTAATGTGGCTCAGGGAAAAGGAAGTTTGGGGTCCCCTGCTGGAGCTGCTGGAGCTGCTGCCCCCGCGACCCCACCCCGGAATAAGTGGACGAAGATGGATGGATGGATGTAAAAAGTAAAAACATTTGTAGCTTCTATTCCCACTGGCAAGTCAACCCTACCCGAACAGTAGCTGTTGACTATAAACATGTAGTGTCAAGTTACAAATTACACATTGCATGACATAATTATGTCATGCATTTCCAGCATATAAATATGCTGGAAAAGGTGTTTATTTTTCCTATATTTATTAAACTGTTAACAGGGTTAGCTCGACCTGACATATATAACAGGTTGGCCTGTAACAATTCCAAATTTTGCTGGACAATTAATTGTCTCAGACATAATTGCGATTAACAATATGATTGTCTATTTTAGTGAAATAATAATTTTTCTTTATATATTTATTACTTTTTCAAACAAATTAAAGTTGAAATGAATCCCAAGATACATCTTTTGTTATATACCAATGTTTTTTACCTGTGTATCTACCTATATAGCAGATACGCAGGTTCACAGCCTACAAAGTAAACCACGCCTCTTCATTATCATTTATATATCATAAAACATTTTTTGCTTAAATTAACAAATAAATTAAAGTAGAACGTTTAATCCCTTCACTAAAAAACTAAGCATTAATCATAACCAAAAAACAGAGCGTGTTTAATTTCTCTGGCTTTAGACGGCTACAGCCCAGGATGTTTGGAGTTGCTATGGCAACAAGAGACATCTGCCGATCGCATAGCTTTAGCTAAACAGTCCAACCATTAATCACTTAAGTAATGACAATTTGGCACTTCCAAACAAAATCAACAATTACCTTCAACAGTCATAACCCTTAGGACATTAGCAAAAGTTAGCAAACAAGTTGTTCTGTACAGATTAGAAAATCATTTTTCTGATGGGGCTGGTGCCACCCCGTGGCCCCCTTCTAGCCCCGCTCTTGATGTAAATAATGCAGTGATTGGAGGTGAATCGGGCTTTTTTACACTGTGCTGTCGCTGTCTAAAGCTCCATCTTTCCGCTTCATGTTTATCTCATTCAAAACATCAATACAAACACACAGACCACACCAGACTTGTTTTTCGGCACACCAGCTCCTGAATAACCTACTCCAATGCTCTTGCTGAAAGAATGGATTGCTGTGCTTAAGGCAATTCTACTTTACATAATAGATTTCCTTCCTTCCATTCGATTCTGTTCAGAATCCTGTGCATCGCGTCATGTTTTTTGACATGCCAGATCTCTGCCGGCTCTGTCTCTTCAAGACACACTTCATGAAAGTAAGAAATTAACTTGACATGAAACACTCAGCGTTCCCTCAAAAAGAACTAGTCCTACCCTGAGGCGAAGCAATTAGGGCCCTAAATCCTCCAGTGGAACTAATCGCTATGATTAGAGTTCCATATAGGCAGCACTAAGGCGGTAATGCCTGGGAATGTGAAAGTGAATCACGGTGTTGCTAAGACAAATTCTGACAGGCTCAGTCGACCTGCCCTGGATCATATACAGTTTTAAAGAAAACCGGGGCGGCCTTTAGCTCACGTTACTGCAGCGGCGCAGTTTCGAATCCGACCTGCTGCCCTTTGCTACGTGTCATCCCTCATCTCTCTCCCCCTTTCCTGTCTATCCACTGTCTCTTCACAATAAAGGGAAAAGCCCCAAAAAATAATCTTAAAAAAGAAAATCAAAAGAGAACTGTAGGGCTGTTCTCGATTGAAGAAATTCTTAGTCGACTAACACTCATTCAATTGTATCGACTAATCGATTAGTTGATTTAATCGACAGATCTGTAAATCTGAGTTTCTCCGCAAAGAGGCATGCAAAAGCGCCACTTTAATTCTGGTGTTTACCAGAGATGTGCTCATACGTTTCTTGGAAATAAGTCATTCAGCATGAAAAAAGCATAAAACATGACTAATCGACTAACGAAATCTAAGTTGACTAAGACCAAAATGACCGATTAGTCGACTAATCGACTAAGAGGGAGCAGCCCTAGAGTGCTAGAACTGCAACACAAATTGCTTGTCAGCAGATCTTTGAGTTCCTCAGATCAGGGCCTACTGGGGTTAACCCTGTATGAAGCTAAAAAACAAAAGGAGACCGAACTTTTGAAACAGTGGCCCCTAGACTGTGGCTTTGCCTCATGTTTTAAAAGTGGTGACCTTTGTTGAAATTTTTTTAAAAGCAGCTAAAGACGCATTTCTTTAGTCAGGTGCAGGGGTGTCGGACTGGGGGTGGAAAGGGGACCTATAGCGCGTTCCATTTGTACTTGGAAGTCGGAATTTCAGAGGTCAAAATTGGAAACACGCCCCCCTGACCTCGGATTTATGAGCTTGGAACTCTGTAGTAACATACAGTTTATTAGCACTTCTGTGTTATTGTCTCGCAATATCTGTGGACATGTTTGTATGTTGTAAGCCCAAGATTTTTTTGTGAAAACAAAAAACAGCGTAACACGTTGTTATCAACTGGTATTGCTAACAATGGCTATTGTGGATAATGACAGTGGGGTTAGCTCTGTAATAGTACCAAGGGCCCTCATGTGAGGAGAGCCCAAAAATACGCTAGAATAAATAGCCCGTGGATGTGGGGAGGGGCCCATAGGGAATGCCTTCATACAGGGCCCAGAATTTAGTGATACACCCCTGGGGGCGTTCGTTTAGCCACATTTTTGGCTGAATTTCAATCAGGAGAGACTTCATTTAAGAGTGAAAATATATAATGTTTAATGAACATGCTGCATGATTGGTTGAAATGTTAAGAGTCTTTGGCGATTAGACTCCATTGCAATGTTAATTTACAAGGGGTGTAGATGCCGTAGATATATAGGAATATCCCCCCGACGGAGTCTAGACACTGGTGGAGTTGATGAAGAGATAAATCTGGATGGATATGATGTGGAGCGGGGGCTTCTGATGGAGGAACCCTGGGGTGCTGGGAATGATGGGAACTGGAGGTGAATGGGCTGGAGCAGGGGTGTCAAACACAGACATAGAGTTTATTGTTTTTATGTCATGGGAAAAGTCAAATATCTTTGACTGTATTATTGCATGGCTCATATAGTCTTCTCACTTACAGTTTGGTCGACAAAAATGTTCAAAGAAAATGCCAAAAGCAGTAGTGTCTTGTGAACCTAAATGTATATAAGAGGCCGGATCAAAATTAGCAAGTTTGGGCTGGAGGATGGTCACATCCATTTTGCCCGAAATGATACCATGCAACAACGCGACAGCTCAAAGAGATTGTGGCAAAACTTATGAATGAGCTTCATTACTATGTATTTTATGTCCTTGTGATTTATTGTGACTTATTTGGATTTATATTGATCAATTCAGTTTGATGTATTCATTTATTTGGCCTGTGAGGCACTTTGTGACTCTGTCTGTGATAAGTGCTTGACTTTAAAAAGCTGACTTACTTACTTACTTACTCTCAGTTCAGGTTCTTTGAGGACAAATCAAATGCATCTTGAATGCAACAAAGAAACAGACCATCTGCATAACCTCAAAATGCTGTGCGTCTCAGCGACTTGATGTGTAGCTTTAGTGCACCCCTGTGGTGGCAGAAAGCACAGCACAGGCCATTCAACAAGTGGCAGGGTTGGTTTTTATTTCATGGAAACCGCCAGGGCAGCCAAGTGTGTTCCACTCTCTGAACCTTTTTTTGGCATCATTTGAGCATATTGTAGACTTATTACCATGCAAGGAATTATTCAAATTCTGTCCAAAGTCCCACTATATTGTGTGTGTTTTTGCCTTGTGTTGCTGTATCAGTGAGATTTACAACATCAAGGCCTCCCTAAATGTTTTCATGTCCATGACCTATACGCACAAAGCAGCCCATATGCTTTAGGCAGTGGAAATGCATTTGATAAGAGTCACCCGTTCACACCCGTTCACATATCAGAGGAGATTTGTGCCACCAGATATGATTCACAACTGTAGCACCGATCAAAGGTCAACCTCTGATAACATATGGTGCCGGAGACTAAAGCCGACTCCAGCCAGCGTCAGCCACGGTGTTCCAACAGGGGGTGCTCGAAAAAAAAAAAATAACATTTTACATTCAATATTTAAAGTCAACTGCTAAATTCCCTGATCCTCTATTGAAGGGAGAGATATGTTTTAGAAAAAGAATAGAGACCTTTTTGAGAATTTAAAATTCCACAAAAGAAAAGAACTATTGGCTTTACTGGACATTTGTATCTCTGATATCACTGGCAGTTTGACATGGAATAGCAGTACAGGGCAGTTTAAATGCAGGACAGGGTATTATTGAGAACTGCTTTTGTGGGCTACTAGTACCAGGTACTTATGGCCAGGAAGTGCCAATTTACAAAATTGGAATTATATTAGGTTATGTTTTTAGAATGTAGAGGGTGAAATGTAAATGTCTGTATTTACTTGTTTTGATCATGTTTGCTTGATTATGCCCCCCCCTCTCTCTCTTTCTCTCCCTCTCTCTCTCTCTCTCTCTTCCTTCCTCTCTCTGTCTCGCCCTCTCTCTCAATCTCTTTCTCTCTCTATCTCTCCCTCCCTCTCTCTCTCTCTCTCTCTCTCTTCCTCTCTCCCTCTCTCTCTCCCTCCATTTCATCTCTCCCTCTCTCTCTCTCTCTCTCTGCTTGGTATATGGCGCCCCCTCCTGTTGCTCTCTGTCCATTTACATCATTTAAAGTAGCCCCTTACAATAACACACCAGCAAATCCTACTAAGAAGGTGATGATTTTATCCCATCGTATACCCCCCCCAAAAAAAGATCTAGACAAAAGAACTCTTCGAGGGGAGATATTGCATCCACAAACACAAGAGTCCCTGAGTGTTGACCGCTGACTTTCTAGCTAAGGGCTCAACCGCCGTTTACAGTTTTAGTGATTACTTTCATCATGATGACATCACACTGAACTGTTTTATTTAATCTTAAATTGTTCCTCAGTTTCAGCGTTTAACGAAGGGACAACATGAACAAAAAAAAATCTAAAGACCCCTAACCTGTCAGATAAACTTACTAGGATGCCGGTGATCCCCAAAAAAACGAATAATTGTTCTTTTAATAAGCAAGAATGTCCTGGTTACATAGAACATTATCTCCTTACAGGTCAGGAAATATGGATGTATGAATTGAGATGTATTTATTTAAAATAGGGACAGTGCATATTGATGAACATTATATAAATATCCAAGAGTATAGCCGGTGGAATAGATGGATGGATGGGTGGATGGATGGATTGTTAAATGGATAAATGGATGGATAATGGATAATGGATGGATGAATGGATGGATGGATGGTTGGATGGATGATAGATGGATGGATGGACGAATGGATGGATGGATAAATGGATGAATGGGTGGATGAATGGATGGATGGATGGGTGGATGGATGGATTGATTAATGGATGGATAATGGATAATGGATAATGGATAATGGATGGATGAATGGATGAATGGATGGATGGATTGATAAATGGATGGATGGATTGATGTTTGGATGGATGGATGGATAAATTGATGGATGGGTGGATGGATGGATTGATAAATGGATGGATTGATGGATGAATAATGGTTAATGGATAATGGATAATGGATAATGGATGGATGAATATGGATGGATGGGTGGTTGGATGGATGATAGATGGATGGATGGACGAATGGATGGATGGATAAATGGATGAATGGGTGGATGAATGGATGGATAGATAAATGGATGGATAATGGATAATGGATGGATGAATGGATGAATGGATGGATGGATTGATAAATGGATGGATGGATTGATGTTTGGATGGATGGATGGATAAATTGATGAATGGATGGATGGATGGATGGATGAATAATGGTTAATGGATAATGGATAATGGATGATGGATGGATGGATGGATGGATGGATGGAAGGATGATGAATGGATGGATAATAGCATTGGTGGCTGTTGTAGTTACCGATTCTCAATATGTGTTCAAGGACATGTGAACCTTAAGACTCCTGAAAGGAAGTAAGCATAGTTGATGGAGCCCTGTAGTTGTTTTCACCCTCTTTCTAGATATTTGGGTTATTATTTCTTTGGGTCACTGTTGTCCTCCCTCGGTCCATTGTTGGGTTGATCAGAAGAGACTGCTGCAGAGCCCTGTGAAGAACAGAGTAATATTCACTGTTTTCTCTAGCTTTGTGGAAGACTTAGGAGCGCATATTTGGTGGGGGGGATTTAGGCGTCCTTCCTCAACACGTTCTCACTCCCATCTAGGAAAATATGGACGCTTGGTCAGGTGCCTTTGTCGTTGTTATTGACGCTAAAAGTCTCCTTTCGTCATAGGGCGTGGCGGGGCGGCCATTTTGTGCGTTTCGCCACTGAAACAGGAAGTAGGTGTAACTCGAAGTGTACATTGTCCAACTGGCTCTAAGCTTTTCAGGATTCATAAGACTCCAACCCTGAGGACATATACACGCCGATATTTACTTAAAGTCATAGCGCCCCCTAGTGGCAACAGGAAGTAGGCCTAAAAGTCAAGGTGCTATACTTTAACGAACGCCTCCTAGAGATTTCATCAGTTCGACTTCAAACTTGGTCTGTACCATCTCAACACCTTACAGATGAAAAGTTATTAAAAGAAAAACTTTTCGTCAAATGGTGTGGGTGTGGCATGGTGGCCATTTTGAGCATTTATAGATGAACGAAGAAGTTGTTGTAACTTTAGTGTACATTGTCATATCTGCCTGAAATTTCTCACGTTTGACAAGAGTCCAGGCCTGAGGACATTTATAGGCCAAAATTGACTTTGCAACAGGAAATCAGTGAAAAAACATCATCCGATTTACATGAAACTTAATATAACATATATACATATACATTATTATATACATATAACAATGTGTGATCTACATGCGATACTGAGCCGCCCCCTATACTTTAACCATGCCCATGTACCATTTAAGGTAGAGTCTTGTGTGAGGTATCATTGAACTCAGCAGGGACTTCCTTCTTCATTGGTGATGGTTTGGCCCGCCCCCTATACTTTGGCCACGCCCCCTTTCACAGCTAATGAACTGTATGACGTAAAGTCTTGTGTGATGTATCATTGAACTCAGCAGGGAGTTCCCTTTTCATTGGTGACGATTTGTAGCGTCTGAGTGCCGTGCTAATGCACGGTCGCAAGGAGTGGCGTCTGTGCGAGGGCCCGTCCAACGCTGCTTGCAGCTTTAAATTCTTTTGTTTCCTTTGGGGTTGTTTTGTGTTTCTGTGGACATTTGGCATCTCTTTGTAGTCTCTTTGGGTCCCTTTGTGGTAGTTTTGCGTCTCTTTTTCACATCACTTTGGACCGTTATTATCACCATAACTATTTAAAAATGTTGGTAAAGCTAAACCAGATAATAAATAACTAACACTCAAAAAGCTTAAAGACAAAACTTGCAAGAGAAGTCCAACTACAATTATTAGATCTGAGAAAAGTCTTTTAGTTACATTAATTCTTCTAATGGCAGGGGACAACCCTGATGTTGGAAATGCAGCTGTGAATGTAAGAGCCAGACTTGTGGAAAATGGCCTCGACTGAACTCTTCTCTCCATATTCCCCAGCAGGAGAGAAGAAAAGTCGGAGGGGCCCGTGGTTTGAGCTTTGTCCAGAGATATATCACGCTGATCTGTGGCACACATGCAAAGCAGGATTTTGCCAAACATCTTTTGCTCACTAGACTTTTATATTTACCACTTCATCGGCATCTCTAAAAAGAACTATCAGGGAATTTTATCGTTAAAAAGAAAAGTAGAAATAATCTGGTGTCTGATTTAGTGTCACTTTACTTTAGTGTTTATTAAAGGTAAAAACTCTATGAAGTTCATTGTGATGTACTCTTAAGTCATAAAATAAAAACACAATTGTCTTTAAACTGCAGGCTGGGATACTTTATCATATTTATTATTACATTTATATATATATATGTATATATATATATATATATATACATATATATATGAACAGCTGCATACCATTACAATTGATTTACACAAAACATACATAGCCTATATAAAACACAAACCAGTAGACATATTTTTTTTGTTGGGTCCATAATATAGTATATATATGCCTATAAGACCCATATAGAGTTACATTAAGCTAATCATCATCTTTCATTACATATGCATATTATGTGCAAAAAACCAAAAAACTATTACAAAAATTATAATTAACCTATGAAAAAATAAGTGTAGACAAGTAGGCCTATATAAGTAAAGTAAACTCGTGGTAAACTAGTGCATGCGTTATTACTTTAAACGATATTTTATGATGTGTACTAACATGGAAAACCGATAAAAGTTAATAGGCCTATATATACAGTATATTAAGTTTTATTGTAGAGAACTCCCGGGTCTCCTCTTGCTTGGATGAACGTGAAACCGCGCATGCGCTCTGCTACCTCTGTCCGCCAGCGCGGATCTCTCTCTCTCTCTCTCTCTCTCTCTCTCTCTCACACACACTCACATACTCTTTCTTTATGTCTCTCTATCACTCTCTCTCTCTGTGGGAAAAACCCGAGCAGGAGGAGAGCAGCAGAAGGGGGGAGGAGGCGGACTCCTTCTTCTTCTTCCAATACAGCGGCGCGGCGGCAGGATATTTAGAAAAATAAATCAAAAAAAAAAAAAAGAAATCCACGCAACAACACTCCCCCACCTCCCCCCCCCCCCCGGGGCGGAGCGGCAGAGGAAAAAAAACACACACTCGGATGTGCCTCCGAAAGCGCAGCGGATACCGCCCTCCGGACCTTATTAATGCCAAGATTGTGAGTATCTGATCGGCTGCAGAAACGAGCTCGAACACGGGGAGGGGAGGGGAGGGGGGGTGGTGCTGCTTTCAGTTTAATTTCACCTTCCCCGGTCTCCAGTCAGCGGCGGGGCTTTTCCTCGCTCCGCGGTGTTGAGGAAAAGCTCGGTCTCAGTGATTCCTTCCCTCCCTCCCTTTCCTCCTTTGCCTTCTCACCTCCTCGATTCCTTCTCAAGACCGGGAAGCAGACAGGCAATCTATTCTACGGTGGAAAAGAGGAGTCGAGCGAACCCTTGTCATGTCTAATTTTCGTCTTTTTCTGTTTATCGTTCAAACGGGTGTCCTAGTGACACCAATTGGGAGGTTTCAGTCCGTCTTCAGCTGCTTTTTTGTTGTTTTTTGTAACATAAAAGGGCAAGAGCAGCTTGGTAGAAAACTGAAGGAGTAAAAAAGGCTTTTCTGACTTTATTGTAGTTTCCCTCCTGTCTGTAGGCTATTCCTTTCTATCAGTTGTCATGTCCAGTAAGTGAGTGTGTAAAATAAAATAAAACGCCAGTAAACTGACTGTTAGCTTAACGTTAACTGCTGTCTATGGAACCTTTAGGGCATGGTTCATAAGAGAGAACGGGTTCGGTTATAACACAGGTCAGTTGACAAACTATCTTATAAGTAGGGTTGGGTAGCGTTTGGATTTTTACGATTCTTTTAAAACAATTCCGATTCCTAAACCAATTCTTGAAAAACTGAAAAAGAAAGGAAAGGCTCTTTTATAGATTTTTTTTATTTTATTTTAAATTTTTACTTTTAAACTACAATAATTTAACAAATAACAGTTACACTATTAACAAGTAACAACTAAATAAATGTTGAGTTGGTATGCTAACTAAACCAGCTTCAAACTTTAGCAGTTCTTTTGCAGAAAAATTAGCATATTTGCCTTCTCTGGCAGTTAAGGCACCTCTCCGGATGTAAAAATATCACATTTTCTCTGATATTTTTACGTCCGTTTCAGAGCGACAGAGGGAAAATATTTCTGTCGACACATTAAGTGGAACTGAAATTTTCTAATCGGTCCGATTCCTACCGGTTGCGTATAGGGGTGGGGTAAAAAATCGATACAGCATAGTATCGTAATATTTTCCGTGGCAATACTGTATCGATCTTTTATTATATATGTGTTGGTCAGTTTGGCTGCTTGACAATCCCATTTTGCAGCAATACAATTGAAGTGAGATGAACAAACAGAGAAATGTATCTTTTTAGATAAAACAGATGTTGACAAAGTTTTCTTTTGGGGACATCATTTGAAATTGGGAAAAATTTGAAGTTGGAAAAAAGGTAATAAATTGCAATATATCGCAGAATATTGCAATATCTTTAAAATCGCAATAATATTGTATCGTGACGTAAGTATTGTGATGATATCGTATAGTAAGGCCCCACCCCTAGTTGCGTCGGAACCGGTTCCACAGTGGCACCGGGTTTCGGTACCCAACCCTACTTATAAGACAATTACATTTTGTATAAATTTTGTTCGTGGCGGCAACAAGTTCTTGTTTCTATTTTCACTTTGGTATGTGACGTGATTTTATTTTTCTGTCAACCCATTGCAAGTTGTCTTAACGGTGCTTACATCTGAAGCCTGATTCATGGTTCAGCGTTGAACCTATGCCAAATAGCAGGGTTTTTCCTACGTAGAGAAAGTTTTGGCGCCCCCAAAGAGGTGTTCAGCCAGCACCAGCGCCAAAGCGTCTGATTTTCAGAAGCCAGCCTCCCTCTCATCCACAGCTGCTATATTTTACACATGTGGCATGGCGCTGATAAGCCAGCTAAGCTGTTTTGTTTTGACTGGACCTGAACGCTCCGCTTTGACGCTCGCAGCTACTGGGTTCTATGTTTTCAGAGTGAGGCTGTACCAGACTGAACCTGGTTAACAAGCGAGAAGGCGCTGCTAGCGGGCGCGGAACTCAGCCTTCCGCCGGAGCTCCGACTGCTGTCTGTCTTTATGGCATCAGTAGGCCTATAACATTGAGACAGTTTAATGACCGGTTAAAAACCTCTCGTAGTCTTGTTAAATAGTAGTCTAATTCGTGTTTTGGTACAGTTGGTTTTAACACCTGATGCGAACCGTACGGGAGTAGCCATCGTTTGACAATAGAACACAGTACATTTTATAATGTGGCAGTTTTGTGTGTCATGTTAATCAGCGTTTTTCCTGCATAGAGAATTCTTTAGCGCACGCATGCTTTCACTGATGCGCAAGCTGCTGCACTGTTGTGACCGCACCTGAACGCTACGCTGTGAAGCAAGCGCTAATTGGATATCAGTTTTACCGTCCATTTTTCTTCCTTCACATAAATAAAGGCATTTCCACCATGAGTTGGTGCGTAAAATGTATCGGAATGCAGGGAATTAAGTGTTTGATGCATGCTCAGAAAGACTTAGTGTCCACCCCAAAAGGCCCATTCTGAGCCAGGAAAAACCCTGTTAATGTAAACAAACAATAGATAGTAGCGGTGTAAAGATTCCCCGATACGCATATCCGGTTGTATTATCACAGATTACGGCTACATCGATACACGGACCCCAGCATCGGTCTGAAAGGACCAAGATTCGGCCGATGGCCCGATTCTGACGTTACGAATCGTTTGACTGAAGCTTTGCTGTCAACCCAACGAAGATGCTGCAGTGTGCGCAATGCTGTTAAATGTTGTTTATATGTTTATATATGCTGATGTAATTTGGTTCTAAGTGGCTAGCTAATTAAGTTGAAGTTACAGTGTAACGTTATACTATTCCCTGGTCCCTTTTACAAAACATATATTTATTTGAAGGTAGGCAATGCTTCTTTTACAGAATTGGTTTATTTTAATTTATAATGGGAAATTTATGTGTGTACATTAAACAAATATTAACTGTATCTATCAGATTAAATCGTATGTCATCGTGTCGCACCAAATTGTTTCAACATCGAATCGCACTAGGGCTGCTCCCTCTTAGTCGATTAGTCAACTAATCGGTCGTTTTGGTCTTAGTCAACTTAGATTTCGTTTGTCGATTAGTCATGTTTGATGCTTTTTTCATGCTGAATGACTTATTTCCAAGAAACTGACGAGCACATCTCTGGAATTAAACAAGAATTAAAGTGGTGCTTTTGCACGACTGTTGGCGGAGAAACTCAGATTTACAGATCTGTCGATTAAATCAACTAATCGATTAGTCGATACAATTGAATGATTGTTAGTTGACTAAGAATTTCTTCAATCGAGCACAGCCCTAAATCGCACTCAATCGTTCCAGATAAAAATGTATCGTCCCTGAACCGTATCGTAGCCCACGTATGGAATCGTCTTACGAGGGAGAGATGCACACTTCTAGTAAATATAATAATAAAAGGAGGAATAAAAAAATGTTAAACCAAATGTTACACCAAACATTCAACTAAATATTGCACATTTGATTAATCGCGTCTCCCCCCCCCCCCCCCCCACACCCAATCCACCCGGGCGCCCCCCCACACACCCCCCCCCCCCCCCCGGCCCGCGGTTTTTGTAGATTGGTTTGAATATGTGGTGTTCCCATTAAAAATGTATAGTGTGGCCTCAGAAGAAAAAAAATCGGCACTGAAAGACACACAACGCTACCAGGTAGAGTGCACTCAACACTGTGGGTGATTAAGTTTATCTAGAGATAGTCTACAGTATATCCACCACCTTCCATTTCTGGGATTGCTACGTTACCACCGGAAATTTGTTTGTGTTGGTGTTCTAAACTCCGGTAGCTAGACCATCTGTCCAGTCTGCGTTTTCTGTTGCACGACTAAAACAACTTTTGAACATACACATGTTCCACCAAAACAAGTTCCTTCCCGAGGCTATTTTTGCAAAGGCTCCGTTGCGCCGTCCGGAGCTTAGCACCGCCCAAGACGATTGTGATTGGTTAAAAGAAATGCCAATAAACCAGAGCCCGTTTTTCTCCCATCCCGGAATGCTGTGGGGACTAGCCAGACCTTCCTCCGCAGTGCTGTGGAGGAAGGTCTGGCAAAGCGAGACTAATCTAGAGATAACTTGCAGGTGTTTTACCCCATCGACCAATCGATTGGTTGAAGAGTAGGTCGAATTTCAGTCGACCAAGATTTTCTATGGCTGAATACAGCCCTAGAATGAATGCATCAGCTACTGGTGACTGGCGCAATGGACTTTTTTTGGACCAATTTATATGACCAAAGTGCCTTAATAATGACATTTATATATTTTCAGCATTAAAGTCGTAAGTAAAATGTAAAAATGTTTTTTTTCTAAACAATGGCATGCTATTTCATCCTTATGATGAAGGTATAGTTGCTGAAAATGTAGAGCATAGCTGAAGTTTGGCCTTATTTTGACTTATTTAGATTGACTCGACGTTGAACACCATCTTGACACCTGAAGTCCCTCTAGGAATCAGTGATGTCACGAGTTACTTTAAAAAGAAAAAAGTGAAATGTCCAGTGGTTGCTGTTCCCCACTGCACTATGAGCGCGTACATTGTTTTCCCAAGCTCTGTAGAAGACTTAAGTGCGCGTGTTTGGCGGGGCATCGGTTAAAAGCGTCATTCCTTAAGAAAATATGACGTTTTTCAAATTAAAAAAGTATGCAATTTCCCCATTCATTTGCTGTCTTTTTGTGGGATTTTTTTTTCTCTTTTTGGTCATTTTTGTTTTCTTTGGGGTTACTTTGGGCCTCCGCGGATATGTGGCGTCTCTTAGTAGTCGGTTTGTGTCCCTTTGTGGTAGTTTTGGTCTCTTTTTCACGTCATTTTGGACCGTTATTATTTCTATATCTGTGTCTAAAGCGTTGGAAAAGATAGAGCAGATAATAAATTAGGGCTGGGCAATATATCAATATTATATTGATATCATGATATGAGACTAGATATCGTCTTAGATTGTAATATCGTAAATGGCTTAAGTGTTGTCTTTTCCTGGTTTTAAAGGCTGCATTACAGTAAAGTGATGTCATTTTCTGAACTTACCAGACTGTTCTAGCTCTTCTATTATTTGTACCTTTACCCACTTAGTCATATCTACATTACTGAAGATTATTTATCTAAAATCTCAATGTGAAGATGTTTTGTTAAAAAACCAATTGTAAACCCTAGAATATCGCCACAATATCGACATCGAGGTGTTAGGACAAGAATATCGCAATATCTGATTTTCTCCATATCGCCCAGCCCTATAATAAATACATAATACTCAAAACGCTTAAAGGCAAAACTTGCTAAAGAAGTCCACTGGGGACCCAACTCCAATCATTAGATCTGAGGAAAGTCTTTTAGTTACATTTAGCTGCACCTAAACCTTCTAAGGGCAGGGAAAACCCTGGCATACATTTTTTAAAACCCTGAACTCTGAGAGAGTTATGGCCTTGCTCTACCCGTAGTACATAGAGAATTCAATCCAGATCCAAGTCATAAAAAAAAAAGCTCCATCAGCTGATATTTGGGACAATTACGTCAAATAAATAACTGTACTCTCCTTTACTTTTCCTACAGTCTGTCTTTGTGGTTTCGGAGTTTCTAGTGACCTTGGTGTACTTGATGGTATGTTTATGTATAAACTGACACAATGCTCCTCCCACGGGTCCAGTAAAAGTCTTGCTGTATACCTTGTCTGGTATTGCACAACCTTAGTAAAGGTAGAACTTGTCCTGTTCCTATTGGGATTCTTATATAATTCCTATTTGTGACCATATAAGGTGTTGCGTCTGGTTAGGCACTTTTAGGAGGAAGAGACACAGAAAAGCAGAAATGAATGTGTCGTGTTAATGTACACTTAATTTAAGCAGAGATGGTATTTTACAACTTCTCGTCCCTTCGCTGTCAGTGTTTTACCTTATTTGCCTTGGAAACCTTGGAAAAGCTAGAGCAGATAATACATACATAACACTAAAAAAGACAAAACTTGCTAAAGAAGTCCACTGGGGACAGACTGCAATTATTAGAGCTGAGAAAAGTTATTCATTTGGCTTAGGTGCTGCCTAAAAACGGCTCGGGTGCTGCACCTAAACCTTGTAATGGCAGGGTGACAACCCTGACTGTGTAGTACATGTCTTTTCACGAATCCTACTGGACAGCTTTGGGTGGTAAGAATCATAGTCAGACAGAAAGCACATAACAGCTCTTTTTTTGGTTCACTTCTCTGTTTTTCTACGTGGTGTGTCCGTCCGTCCGAGCATGTGGAACGGCTTGGCTATCAAATGTCAACATCCATCTCCTTTGTGTCCTGGTGAATCCTCGGGTTATGAGGTTCTGTTCTTGAAGCTGGTTCGAATTACACGCTGTTCTAAAACGGAAAAGAAAAGAAAGAATCCTCTTGGAAGAGAAGTGGGATTTGCTTGTAGGCTTTTTTTTTCTCTCACGTGACTGAACTAGGAATCTATACCGATTATTATTAGTAGTTAATGGAACCGATATTTGGAACAGATATGCATACTGTACAGTAAAAATTAAAATCTTTTGTTTAAATGTTTTAAGCCGTTATTAAAAAAACCTGACACTTTAAACTTAATACACATTCCAAAAAATGAATACATAAAAACTAAAATATCTTCCTGAAGTAGTAGCGCACTTTCTAATAAATTAACTTGGCTGGCAAAACACGGGGTTGGGGTGGGGGACCTTGCACACTTATACCTGATAGAAGGTTTTTTTCCTCCTTCCTGTTGCCAGTTGGTACACACTTCCCCTTCCTGTGTCTTTCTTCATTGTCTGTTGCTTGCTTCCTCTTTTTTTTTTTTTTTTTTTTTTAAGATGGCCATCCTCGTCTTCTCTTCCTCTGTCTCCAATCGCACGTGCTACTTCTGTCTCTCCCGTTTCTTTTTGTCCACATTTATCTAGCGATGTGTGCTTTTGTCTGTGTACATGGTTGCCAGTCTGTGAGGTGTGTGTGTTTATTTTTATCACCATCACCTCTTTTTCTTTTCCCTTTATTGAGATTGAGAGTCACTTTAACAAGGGGGAGCCCTGGCCAAGACAGCAGGATAAAGAGTTCCACATTAAAGAACAAGCAGCAGACTTAAAACCATGGGCGATCTTAGACCCTTGTTTAAGCTCAAGCCCCCCTAAATTTCATCTCAGCCCCCCTAAAAAGTATAATAATAAAAAACATATTATTATTTATTTTTTCAATACATTTTAGTGCTTCAAGTTAGAGTTTGCGAACTTGTCAGTGACAATTACAGGTTGAAAGGTCTTGAAACAGGTTTAATATCCTGTGTCGCTGTAGCTAATGCTATCCACCTGTAACCCAGTCAAGGAAAGGATTAACGGAAAAGTAGTGTTGGCCAATCAGAGGAGGTGGTGTCAGACTCCCGCCTTTGGCTGAGTCTCTATCTGATCTATCAGAGGGAGAGCAGGAGTGCGGTTGTGAAGTTTAAGGTTGGTAGTCCCCAGAGAAGAAGTTGGTCATTTCATGGTGCAGATTAGTACCCAAATTGAAACGGAAGCTACTAAAATTGCTGAATTTTAGAACACTGTGTCAAATTGTTGTTACTGCGACTTGTAAAGTGTCAGGTTTAGTTCCATCATAGTGTTAATAGTTTCAAAAACGTACAACGATAGCTCAGTTGGTAGGGTGGGCGCCCACATGTAGAGGTGCACTCCTCAACCCAGCGGGTCCGGGTTCGACTCCGACCTGCGGCCCTTTGCTGCATGTCATTCCCCCCTCCCTCTCTCCTTTCATGTCTTCATCTGTCCTGTCAATTAAAGGCCTAAAATGTCCCCCCAAAAAAACATTGTAGCTGACGTTGTTGTTCTAGCTCAGAGATTATCAGACAAAGAAATTACTGATTTTGCAGGGGGGGGTTTAACACTTTTGCAAGGCACTGTATCCATGTCACTTTCTCATTAGGGGCTGAGCCCCCCTAAAGGTCTGATCCTAGAATCTCCCCTGCTTAAAACAAAACAGCAAATTTCATCAAACAAGGAATGATCAGTGTTCAGTAACAGATCATGTACATGTAAATAGCCCTTCATCCTGTTCTTAATTGTCCATGCTAATAAAATACACTAGTTCAGTCTTTATTGGTGGTTTGATGTTGTAAGTGGATAGAAATCCACACCAAAAAAAGCATTCCTATGTCATCACTGATGAAAACCTTAGAGCTCACGAATGTCGAATGTTTGTCCAGGAATCGTATTTTTAGCTTGACCACCACTGTGAAATGAAAGCTGCAAGATTGTTAAATCCTTGTTAAAGGTGCAATATGTAATATTGTATGTAATACTGGCATCTAGCGGTTAAAATATTTACTGCACTACTAATTCAAAATACTGGAGAGTCGTTTCCCCCGCCCCCTTCTTCCCAGACTCGAAGTTCACGGGGGTTGCCAGGCTGAGACCGCAGCATTCACAACAATGTTGCTAGACGCTTTTCTCACATAGCCAGACATTACTCCACAGCACAGCAGAGTAGCTAACGTTAGATGCTAGTCTCACATAGCCAGACATTACTCCACAGCACAGCAGAGTAGCTAACGTTAGATGCTAGTCTCACATAGCCAGACATTACTCCACAGCACAGCAGAGTAGCTAACGTTAGATGCTAGTCTCACATAGCCAGACATTACTCCACAGCACAGCAGAGTAGCTAACGTTAGATGCTAGTCTCACATAGCCAGACATTACTTCACAGCACAGCAGAGTAGCTAACGTTAGATGCTAGTCTCACATAGCCAGACATTACTTCACAGCACAGCAGAGTAGCTAACGTTATATGATGGCTATATTGACAGTCATAAAAGCCCGTGCTCACGCGGAGCTCTGTAACCAACTGACAGACACACTTTTTCGGGTTAAAATTACAGTATGAACCGCTAAAAACACAACAACCTCACCGTCCTCTCCACACGCCAGTCAGGCACACTTCCTTGGCTTAGAATTACAATACGAAACGCTAAAAATACCACTAGCTACCTTGCCGACTGAACACACTTCATTGGCTTAGAATTACGGCAACAATCGCTAAACACACTGCAAACTCACAGTCCTCTCTTCCCGATTTACAGCCCCCCTCTTGTGGCTTAAAATAACTCACCATTGTTGGCTCTGGCTGCTGAACTACACGTTGTAAACAGCCATGGGCTGCTTGCCTGGTCCTCCCGGTAACGTTAGCAGTTAAGAGGGTTAGCATGGCGGCGTTAGCCAGGACCAGTCGAGATCACTTTACTGGCTGTCTCAATTGTTTTTGCGAGTAACCAACTCGGGTACTCTAGCTAATAAGTCAATGTGAGTACACAAATGTTGAAATGACATAAAATGCCCGTCCCTAGTGGCTGTGATAAATTAACCTGAAGCTAATGTTTACCTGTTCAGGAGGAAATAAGCCAATTCTGCATCCTTTTGGGATCTAAGCTGTCTCCGTCTTTCAAATACATCTCCAATATTTACCAGGGGGTTGTTACGTCTCTGGTCACGCAACTGTTAGAAACATGTTGTTTGTTCGTTTTTTTAGGTCGGGTAGAATCTATCTCCGTTGATCCTGTTCGTTTGTGTGCTGCTTTCATGGCTGTACTACCGTTACAGCTGTAGCGCGCTGGGTTTATGTTTTTACAGGTATATCTGGCAACCCGGCCTGGCTGTCAAACTGGGCAGTTGATAACAACACACAGATCAAAACATAAACATAAATTCCTTCACGGAATGTAAATTTAAAAAAGAAAAAATACTGACATTAGCATTATTGTTTCCTTAATGTCTGATGAGGCATTGGTGTCATTTTTGGATTTATTACAGTACAAATATTACATATTGGACCTTTAAATCTCAGGCTCCAACAATTAC
Organism: Perca fluviatilis; assembly: GCF_010015445.1. Classification (NCBI taxonomy): domain Eukaryota; kingdom Metazoa; phylum Chordata; class Actinopteri; order Perciformes; family Percidae; genus Perca; species Perca fluviatilis. Next base: position 6,356,164 of record NC_053116.1, read on the forward strand.
TTTCATTATTGATTCATCGGCTAATTAGTTATATAACATGTCCTCGTAAAATGCAAATTTTTTTCAGAAGCTCAATGTGATCAGAATAGTTTTTGTCTATATCAACCTGGAACCAGGGAACTGATGCTTGAAATTCGACTTCAATGACTTCAATGACTTAATGACGTAAATTGATCAAAACAAAAGGTTTCAGATTATCGCGTAATGAGTGCGCAACATGGAGGATTATTCTTCCTTCTCCGCTAAATGAAAATCTTAACATTCATTTTTGTCGCCCAGATTAAGTTATTTTGATGTCATGTGTGGTCACTAGTTGAGAACTGTGGATAACAGGAGGGTTAAGCCCCGGTCCGGTCCAGTATGAACTGGTTTGGTCCAATGTTATACAATGATCCAATGGTGTTGGAGCCCAAATATGGTCTACTATTCACCGGCGGATATTGCCCTGGTTTGGTCCAATGCGACTGGGTGTTAAAGCCTTGAATTGGTCCAATAATATATAATGTTAAGCCCTGTTTTGTTTGAATATTTGGTGGTGATTTAGCCTTGCTTTGGTCAAGTGTCTGCTGGAGTTTTATTGTGTTTAAGCCTTGGCTTGTCGAATATTTACTGGTCATTTTGCCCTCGTTTGGTCCAGTATTTGTTGGTGTTTTAGCCTCGGTTTGTCCATTATGTAAGGGTTAATGCCCGACAAGGTGTCCATTGTCAGGTATTAATGGACGACGGCGATGCGTGAACCGGTTGCTACATTCGTGAGCTACATTAATACATGACAATGGACACCTCGAAGGGCATTAACCCTCTTATACCATGGTCACTTGCTGAAAAACATATTTTTAAAACATTAGTTGATAATTAGTTTTACAATCGAAATAAAGTTTATCCAAACAATAACTCTAACTGTTTCCCTGGTTACGCCTGACGGTTTGACTAATACCTGGAACAATCATTCCCATCCATCAGGTTCTTATGCAATGCAAACGTTGTAGACTCCCCCAGGAATTAGGAAGGACCTTAGATACGACATGCCTCCCATAGCAACCGGAGATATTTATATAGTCCGCTCAGCTGGTAGAACCCTTCAGTTTAGCTACGAGCCAGAAAGCTAACGCTATGCTAGCAAGATCCAAAGTCAATAACATTGTGTACAGTTGGCAATCAGTAAAAATTATTTGACAGTATGTTGAACAACAAGACAAGCTAGCTATCCAGCCATGTCATTGTCCCCAAAACAATATAACGACTTTTACGAAGAATTTGATCCGCGATGTGTAACGTTACTGTCGGCTGCAGCGGCGCAGCCTGAAGCAGCGAGCTGAACAGTGAACGGGATGTGAGATAACGTTATTCTCTGTGAAACAAAGTCAGTCCAGAGGGCCAGCAGAACTTACTTCTTGCAGCCTGTGTGTTTTAGCGCCATCCTGTGGTGTTCAGAGGACAAGTTGGAAATAATAAATCCAAATATCCTTTTTGATTTAATGTAGCGCATTCATTTAGAACAGTAAACAATCAGTTTCACCGGAACTCCTTTAGTAGGTGTCCTACATCACTTTTTAATGGACACCCTGCAGCCAATCAGAATGGAGTATTCACCCAGACCATGGTATAATCAATGGTGTTTAGCCCTGTGTTGATCCAGTTGTTACTGTAATGGTGTTTTAGTCAAGGATGCACAGATGCAACTTTTCCTCTCCCGATACCAATACGGCAACTCAGTTTATCTGCCAATACGATACCAGTGACTTCTTTTTCCCAGTCTGTATAACCTCACTGCATGGAACTCATTGGAATAATTTTTACGTACGGTATCATGAAGCCAGGGACTAGAGACTGAGTCGGAAGCCAAAAGTGACTTAACCATTTTGAAACACAGAACGTCGTAATGAAGAGTCCGTATGTCGTGTCATGGCTGATACCAAATCCCCTTAATAATGGCAGTATGTATAATGTTAATATTTATCATTTGCTATAATGGAGTTTTAATGTGTCAATGTAACCCGTGTCATCTTTGAAGTAGCAGGGACTTTCTGTTGCTCTTGATTAAATTGTGTGAGGACATCATGAAAGAAGTTCATGGAAACCTAAAATGATTGACTTTATTTTTAACGGAACTTTTGGAAATTGAAACTCAGTCGATGATTATCCGATTTCTTTCATGTGTGCCTTTCTCAGAGTTTTTGTGTAATAGACAAAGGATCCACCATTAATGGAAGATCCTTAAGGTGACAGGTAAATGATTGGTACACGCACACACACTCACCATGGCCTCTTTTTCTCTCCTCGTGTGTGTGTGTGTATGTATGTGTGTGTGCTACTGCCTGTGTACACCTGTGTTTTTGTGGATTAATGTACCTGGATGTTGTTGCATGTTGTGGGTGATACTGTGTGTGTGTGTGTGTGTGTGTGTGTGTGTTTTATATGCGTTTAAATTGTGTTTTTGGTTCATGACTGCATGTTCTTGTGGGATTTCACAAACTCATGTTTGACTGTGTGTTTTTGTGATGCATTTGTATTGTGCTCATGTGTGCTACGGTGTGGCATTTTACATGAATGCATGTTTGCTTCTACATTTGTGCATTCCTGTGTGTGTGCGCGCGCACGTGTGTGTGTGTGTGTGTATGTATGTATATGTGTGTGTATTTATAAAGGAGAGGTCCGAGGCAGAAGGGGGGATGACATGCATGTGCCCGGCCCACTAACATCGCTGACGACTCACACACTAACCGAGTGCCCGCCCTCACGACATGACGGACGTACTGGTAAACCAACTGCACCTCTTCCTCTCTCTGTCTCCCAGATCCCCCTTTTCTTGCTTTTCCTCTCTGTGTTCACCTTCTTTATGTCTTTATGTGTTTGGAACTGAAACGCCTGCTAGCAAAGGAGCAGGCTAACGGGAATAACAGAATAACGTGACTGTTCCCAGCACAGCATACGTAGCGGGTGTGTACTCTCTCTCTCTCTTGCGTTGTGTCGTGTTACTGACGAAGTCGTCGCTCTTCGTTGGCTATCACAGCCGTTTATTCTGATAAATAGCAGAATAGTGTTTCACAATCACGCTCGTCGCTATAAAGAGCTCCAGTTAGCTAAATGAAAACAGAAATTATTCAGTTTACTGTTGCCACGGTTGTATCATAAAAGTTAGTTTATCAAGCTAGGCTAATCAGACTAGCAAGCTAACACAACGTGGTGAACTTTTTCATTTAAGCTAAAACAAAAGAAACAAAACAAAAATGGTCTCTAATATAAAAATTAGAGACCTCCCGTGTGGATATACAGCATGCATACTAACATATTATCACAATGAACACATTTACTTAGCTATAACAGTGGCGCTCAGTATATGCGACTTACCGTGAAACAGGCTACTGCAGACTGGTGATGGTGTGTAAGACCTTACCATAAAGTCTGCAGAATAGCACCAATACATGCCGCTCGTGTTACAGAAAAAGCCTGTCTCATATGGAAACTACTAGCCAAATGAAAAGTTACCTTTTAATGGCAAGTGGAATTATTAACTCCGCTACACGTACTGCAGCAAACTTGCGTCCTTGCTGTTCTATCTAATCCATCTAGCTGGTAGGGTTTATCCCGATCAAGTTTTTTTTTTTTTTTTTTATATTGGGTAGATCTACCGATACTGAGTCTGATCGGATATTTGCTTTCATGTTGATTGAATTTGTATCTGACACCAAACCTGCAAACTAGTCGCTTTTTGGCGAAAATTGCCATTTTGATTGAGAAAATGTCATCCACGTGAATCGTGTAGATCCGAAGAGTTTTTATTTTAGGGGGGGGGTTCTGAGACCCGGTGCTTAACGACCGTTATCTACCGGATCGAATAGCAATGCGGATTTCGGTGCCTTATTAAGGTGCCACTTAAATGCCTGCGCTTCTCTCTGATGCTCCGAAAACGGACGTTAGAGGGAACTGAAACATCGCTGCACGGGACGCTAGTTAACTACACTAGTAGTTAGCTAGTTAACACTACACTCGACAGCAGGTAACGTTAGCCTACCGTTAGCTAGCAGCTGGAGTAAACACGGTTAAATGCTGACAGCTAAACAGTGTAAAAGTGTGTCTGTATTTCACTGGAGAGGATTCCAACAACAGTCTGTAGCTGCCGTTGTCTGAAAAACACACAGCCTCGCCTCGCCAGCCTCGTGGTGCATTCAGAGTAATTGTAAAATACCCTTTTCCCATCCAGTGGTTGTTTTTATTATTTATTTATTATTATTTTGATAAATTGTCCATAGAACGTGACTCACAGTTGTCTTTCTGTTTATTTGCATTTCAAATTGCATTATGGCACCCAAGCGTCATGTTGTTAAAAACAAAAAGCCTTGAAAGCATCAAAATAAGCGTCAAACGTCAAAGTGTAACAAAGCATCAAAAGCATAAAAAACTGATTTCATTTCAGAAGTTTACTAACAGAGAATTTTAAATAACAGTAAATATCAATGTGAAAAACTGTGTTTTTACTGAAGCTACACACAAAACTTAATTTTGTAATTAGGGGTAATGAGCTGCCAGAAACCTTTTCTGTTATTTTACAGATTTATTTCTTAGAGTGTAGAACGAATATTATAACAGTAATGAGTCTCGCTCATGTCTTCCATCGTTGCCGCTAGTAGATGTGAAATGCATCCTGGGATGCATGTGTACCCCGAGTCCACATGCAATATTATTTTTCCCACTATGGCCACGCCAAGACCCGCCCTTCAATAGCTACTATTGGCCAGGTGTCCATGCTTACGCAAGGCAACGTCACCTGATTTGTACAGATCCTATCCCCTGACCAATCGGCTATCCTAACCTTAACCACTCGAGGTGAAATGCCTAACCCCAACCAATCAAGCTGCTTCGTAGGGTGGGTCTTAGCGTGGCCATAGTGGGATTCGTAATTTTGCAGTCCACACACTCAAATCAGCACCCAAAGCATCATGGATGAAAATGGGTGCAGCAAGAAGATTCCTGGACATTTGGACTGTATTTGGCCAAATGTGGATTGAACAAAACTTGAAAAACTAGTCGGATCGTGACTGAGGACATTTCTAGTGTCCAAGAGCACCCGCGGCGCTACCATTGGGCCCCACCCATTTTAGGTCTGGGCCCGCCCATTTTGACCCAGGCCTATAGTGAGTAGTGAGTGATTTTCAGTCTAGCAGTTCATCCAATAAGCAGCCCGAGGAAAGCTTTGAGTGAAAGCTTCTCAGCCAATCAGCGGCTTCTACCCCATGTGTGGACTCTTAAGCCCGCCCACAGGCTGCATCGTCACCAGCAAGTGATCCAATGAAATGAAGGACGTTTGTGCGCAAGCTTTTCAAGCTAGCTCAATGAGACAGACACAGACTGTAGCTATTAGCTAATATGAAATGCAAAGCAGCTTGTTTTCATTTAAATTCAGCAAGAAACGCTCCGCGATTACAAGTGACAAGTTACCATCCTGCTCGGCCGTCCTCTCCCCATCAAGTCCTCCCGTAGCCACCCCCCTCACACCAGCAAGTCAAGTAGGCTAACAGTTAGGCTAACAGTTAGGCTAATGTTATCGTTAGTGTCTGGCTGTCTGTATGCAGGGGGAACCCGTTTTTTTTGGCTTATTTTAACTGGTCCATCCAGTTTTCTGGAGGCCCACCTACAATCAAAATCCTGGCGACGCTAGTGTCCAAAAGAACACAAAGTTTGCAGTTTGAGAGGCCCAGTGTCACTGGTGTAGCTGAACGCCCAACGGACTGGGCCCACAAGTGTGCTTTTTTAGCAACGTAACTGAATTTCAGTATAAAAAGAAAGAGCTACAACTAAATGTAAGCCGACAATATAAAGGCTCTTTTGCCACTAACTTTGATTAAGTTAATTAGCTAAATTGAACAAGTGTAGTTGTAACTTTTAAATATTGATATCGGTATCACCCTGAAAAATCCAGTACCGGTTGGGCTGTACTCTACCTTCTCACCCCTCCTCTCCATCCTTCTCCTAAATCAAACTGTCATGTCATTTCCACGTCACTGCTTGACTATATAAACCTGCTGCCAGTTTGTTTCCATCATATCTGCTTGTCATTTCTCTCGCACGTTTGCCTTCTTACCTTTTCTCTTACTTTTTCTCTCGCTCTCTCCCTTACTTGTTTTCTTATCTCTCACTCTCTCCCTTACCTTTAGTATCTCTGTCTCTCCCTTACCTTACTTTTCTCTCACTCTCTCCCTTGTTTTCTTATCTCTCACTCTCTCCCTTACCTTTCTTATCTCACTCTCCGTTACCTTACTTATCTCTCACTTTCTCTCTTGTTTACTTATCTCTCACTCTCTCCCTTACTTGTTTTCTTATCTCTCACTCTCTTCCTTACCTTTCTTATCTCTCACTCTCTCCCTTACCCTTCTTATCTCTCACTCTCTCCCTTTACTTCTTATCTCACTCTCTCCGTTACCTTCTTATCTCTCACTCTCTCCCTTACCTTTCTTATCTCTCACTCTCTCCCTTACCTTTCTTATCTCTCACTCTCTCCCTTACCTTTAGTATCTCTCACTCTTTCCCTTACCTTACTTATCTCTCACTCTCTCCCTTGTTTTCTTATCTCTCACTCTCTTCCTTACCTTTCTTATCTTTCTCTCTCCCTTACTTGTTTTCTTATCTCTCACTTTCTTCCTTACCTTTCTTATCTCTCACTCTCTCCCTTACCTTTAGTATCTCTCAGTCTCTCCCTTACCTTACTTATCTCTCACTCTCTCCCTTGTTTTCTTATCTCTCACTCTCTTCCTTACCTTTCTTATCTCTCCCTCTCTCCCTTGTTTTCTTATCTCTCACTCTCTTCCTTACCTTTCTTATCTTTCACTCTCTCCCTTACCTTTAGTATCTCTCAGTCTCTCCCTTACCTTACTTATCTCTCACTCTCTCCCTTGTTGTCTTATCTCTCACTCTCTTCCTTACCTTTCTTATCTCTCACTCTCTCCCTTGTTTTCTTATCTCTCACTCTCTCCCTTACTTGTTTTCTTATCTCTCACTCTCTTCCTTACCTTTCTTATCTCTCACTCTCTCCCTTACTTGTTTTCTTATCCCCCACTCTCTCCCTTACTTGTTTTCTTATCTCGCACTCTCTCCCTTACCTTCTTATCTCGCACTCTGTCCCTTACCTTCTTATCTCGCAGTCTCTCCTTAACTTGTTTTCTTATCTCTCATTCTCTCTCCCTTGTCTTTTTATCTCGCTCTCCCCCATTCCACCCATTCCCTCTCCCTCACTATCTCTGCCTCTCAGCCACTTCCACTCTTCATGTCCCCCTCTCTCCTTCTCTAGGTTTTCTTCCCACCAAATTCCTTCACTCTCTCAACTCACTGTCGCCCTGTTCCCCCCCCACTCCCCTCTCTCTTTCTCTCTCTTCCTCTCTCTCTCCCTCCCTCTCTCATCTTTCCTATTCTGCTTCATTTAAATGTTTCTTCATGCAAGGATACTGTTAAAGGAACTACATACACGCTGGTTATGAAGTACACTTTGTCCTTCCGTTACGTGGGGCAACCCAGCCTGAGCTATGATACACGGGGGAGGGGGAAACCCTCTGTATGGATTGTGAGTATAGATGGCTGTTCCCGCGACAGTAGTTTGAGTAGTAAGTTCATACAGCAAAGTGTTCACAGACCTTCACACATACACTACGTACGGACCAAAGGTATGTGGACACTACGGCTGCACAATATGAGGAAAAATATCTCATTGCGGTTATTTTCATTAGATATCGGGATTGCGACATGAGTCACGATATCGGAGGTGATCATTTTGGTATCGTTCACATTTTCATTGAAAAACATAAAACTTGAAATGATTATAGTGTGATATTTGCGAGGATCTGTACCAAACAGAGATTTCTTTCTGTAGTCTGTAGGATAGGATTTGTAGTCCGGGATGTTTCGGAGCGGCTGCGGCCATGACTGACAGCTGAAGTCACGAGGACTCACGAGATCTCGCGAATTCACGCCTGATCGCGTGATATAACAGGATGTAGTTTCTACAAATCAGAACCACAAACTTGACTTCAGGCCTGACTCCGCCCATTATGACGTTTTCAAGGTCTAAGTGCAGGGAAATATGATCCGCCGTGAGCATGGTGTATTTTATTTAGAAAATTTAACCCAATGTTTTATTTTGTTTCTGTGCTTGACTTTCTGTTCCGCACAATCTGCCCTGTGCTGAATTGCTGCGGAGCTCTCCGGCATCCGTCAAAGTTGAGATGCCCAAACCATGAGAACCAGGCCCGGACCGACAGTATGCGCTGCCTACTTACGGCTATGTAATGGTGCAGAGCTGGGAAGACACGTTCCTATATCTCCTCCTTGGATGCCTGGGGCATTTATGCAGCTCGAGGGGACATGTAGTCCGATTTGTAAAGTTTGGTGGCGGTGTGAAAAAGTGAGATTGAGTTGACAAGTCTAGACTGGACTCAAGTGGTGTCCAAGTTTAGAGGAAGACGGAATGTAAACGTTGGGTTTAGCAGAATTTCCCTTTAAGCCATCAGGGCATGAATAAGCCCACGCAACCATGTAGGGTGCCTGTGTGCGCGTGTGCGTGTGTGTGTGTGTGGACACCAGGTCTGATTCATCAAGTTTCAGAAAGAAACCAAGAAACCCCGTGTGTCACAATACCTCTGACTCTGTTTCCTGCTTCTCTCTCTCTCTCTCTGTCTCTCTCTCTCTCTCTCTCTCTCTCTCTCTCTCTCCCCATCTTTTCCTGTTGCATTGAACTGCCTTTCGTCTCTCTCTTCCTCCTTTGCTGGAGTGAAGGCGTGTTTGATTGATGGAAACGTCGCGGCTATTAGCCGCCGAGCGAGAGAAAGAGAAGGAGCCGTTTGTTCTTTCACTCAGTCGTCCGTCGTGGATCCACCATTGAATCGTCTCGTCTCTGGTGAGCGCTGCCGCTGCTGCTGCTGCTGCTGCTGAGTGCTTTCTGTGTGCTGCCAGTTTAACGTGCCACTTACTGAACAGGGTTTGCTTGTTTTGTACGCTCTTACAAGTTGTGCCTTTATAGCTCAACAGGTAAAGCAAGGCAGTACCGGGGTCAGTGGTTTGATTTCCCTCTCTGGCTGCTCGTGAAGTGGCTATGAGTGTGGATTTCACTTCATTTCTGAAAATCTAGGTGATTTACCAGCGCCCGTTCTCTGTTGTCTCTCTGAGGAAATGCTAGAGATGAACGTGAAAATGCATCGTCATCAAACTTTAAACAAGGCTGCTTGTCTCAGTTCCTGTGAAGTGGACATCCCGGGGACGTTGCCTAAAAAACAAGAAATAACCTGCATATTTTATACGTTGGATTTCACACTTTGCGGGCAGGCATCTGCTTTCTTTTCTTTCTTTTTTTAAAGGTCCCATGACATGGTGCTCTTTGGATGCTTTTATATAGACCTTAGTGGTCCCCTAATACTGTATCTGAAGTATCTTTTATATAGGCCTTAGTGGTCCCCTAATACTGTATCTGAAGACTCTTTTATATAGACCTTAGTGGTCCCCTAATACTGTATCTGAAGTCTCTTTTATATAGACCTTAGTGGTCCCCTAATACTATATCTGAAGTCTCTTTTATATAGACCTTAGTGGTCCCCTAATACTGTATCTGAAGTCTCTTTTATATAGGCCTTAGTGGTCCCCTAATACTGTATCTGAAGTCTCTTTTATATAGGCCTTAGTGGTCCCCTAATACTGTATCTGAAGTCTCTTTTATATAGACCTTAGTGGTCCCCTAATACTGTATCTGAAGTCTTTTTATATAGACCTTAGTGGTCCCCTAATACTGTATCTGAAGTCTTTTTTTTATATAGGCCTTAGTGGTCCCCTAATACTGTATCTGAAGTCTCTTTTATATAGACCTTAGTGGTCCCCTAATACTGTATCTGAAGTCTCTTTTATATAGACCTTAGTGGTCCCCTAATACTGTATCTGAAGTCTCTTTTATATAGACCTTAGTGGTCCCCTATTACTGTATCTGAAGTCTCTTTTATATAGACCTTAGTGGTCCCCTAATACTGTATCTGAAGTAGAGATGTTCCGATACCGATACCAGTATCGGTATCGGCTCCGATACTGCCTAAAACGCTGGTATCGGTATCGGGAAGTACTGGAGTTTATGCACCGATCCGATACCCGCGTAATGAAACCCTAAAGAAAATCTACGTTAAAGTAGTTTATTTATGTTCTTTTCATTATAACTATAAAAGAAAGAAGTTCTGGGGCATTCCTTGTTTGCGTTTGTTCATGTTTCACAAAGAGTTTAATCTGAGCCAGACCGACAACAAAGAAAGAAATCATATCACATCCATACAGAGATAGTAGTATACAGATGTTAAAACATAATGAAATATATGACTCACTGGTATCGGATCGGTACTCGGTATCGGCCGATACGCAAGTTCAGGTATCGGAATCGGTATCGGGAAGCAAAAAAGTGGTATCGGACCATCTCTAATCTGAAGTCTCTTTTATATAGACCTTAGTGGTCCCCTAATACTGTATCTGAAGTCTCTTTTATATAGACCTTAGTGGTCCCCTAATACTGTATCTGAAGTCTCTTTTATATAGACCTTAGTGGTCCCCTAATACTGTATCTGAAGTCTCTTTCATATAGACCTTAGTGGTCCCCTAATACTGTATCTGAAGTCTCTTTTATATAGACCTTAGTGGTCCCCTAATACTGTATCTGAAGTCTCTTTCCAGAAATTCAGCCTTGGTGCAGAATTACAGCCACTAGAGCCAGTCCCACAATGAGCTTTCCTTAGGATGTGCCATTTCTGTGTCTGTAGCTATTGAGGAGGAGAGGGGGGGCAAGGTGGAGGGTGGGGGTGTGGCCTTGACCAACTGCCACTTTGCTCGTTTGAAAGCCATGATGTCTCTCTCTCATGGGCGGGCCAAATTCTCTGGGCGGGCAAAGCAGAGAAAGGGGAGGTAACCTTTCTCCTTATGACCTCATAAGGAGAAGATTCCTGATTGGTCCATCTGATCTTTCATTTTCTCAAAGGCAGAGCAGGATACCCAGGGCTCGGTTTACACCTATCACCATTTCTAGCCACTGGGGGACCATAGGCAGGCTGGGGGAACTCATATTAATGTTAAAAAACCTCATAAAGTGAAATTTTCATGCCATGGGACCTTTTAAGATAATTATTTGGGCATTTTCGCCTTTAATCACCCTGGACCTCTGCGCTGAGGAATTAACCTATTTATATGGGCTCTACCAGCTGAGCTACCCAGGCGCCCAGGCATTGGCTTTCTTGGGTTTATCGTTTGTTTGGATACCCCTTTCTACTTAAACAATAAGGTAGAACGTGCACTTACAATACATTAGAGCTGCACAGATTAATCGATTAGTTGTCAACCATTTAATTTATCGCCAACTAGGGCTGCAGGCAGCTATCGATTATTTTAGTAATCGGATGAGAAATACTTTTGCTTTATAGTAAACAGCAATAGTAAATATACAAAAGAAAGGTTTCCTTTTTTTAGAAAAAGCAACACTTGCCTAAATTGCATACAATAACCGAGATAGATGCTGATATTTTGAAGCACTGGCCGCGTGGGCCACCAAGCCCCTTATTCTGTTGGCCAAATGACATTTTTGGTGGCCCAAATGTAAATCTTCTCGCCCCCTTCCTCTTCACGCCTCTGGCACCTTTACACTCAATGTGCAAAAGAGCTGTTCACTAAGCCCAGGTAACACAGGAGGACACATTTTCAGAAGGCTAATACCGAGCGAGGAGAAAGAATAAAGAATGCGGACATTAGTGGCCGATGACGTCATCCACGTGCATATTAAGTGGCCATGCGCAGGTTCCGCTGGTTTGTCTCCGGCAGCAGCTGAGTTTGCAAGAACTTGTCAAAATGTCAAGATTCGTAACAAACTAATCAACAGTTTGACTATAAACCGACAGCTTTCGCTTCAGCTCGTTTGTAAAACATCGCTATTCGCCGAGTATAGCATGCCGTAGCTGTGTAGAACAGCGCGGTGGATGAGAGCAGCAGACGTTGATGTTACCTTGTGTCGGCTTTTGCTCTGTGGAATGGATGAGTAGACTGGCTGGTTTTCCACTGAGATGATGTAGCGTTGACGCCCGGCTATTGTGAGCTCTTCCCTGGCAGGGGGAGTGTAGGCTCTGTTCGGTCAGTTTCTGCCGCTTGTTGTGGGTATCAGAGCAACGTTATCCGGTTTCCCTCGTTAAATGACCAGTAGAATACCGCCGCCTGCTTGTATGGAGAGTTATTTCCTCTCACGCAGGCGCGGAACGGAGGTGGTACTTGGCCTGTAGTCGGCTGTAGCGTAGTGTGGTGTGTTCCGGTGCTAATTTTTGAACGAGACAAGGCAACGCCACACTTGGCCTTCATCGCCACTAGTTCCTGGCTGTCGGCTTGGTGTGTCGGCGCCTTAACATGCCAGCAGGGAGTTTTGGATGCTCCAAACATCTGAGATTGAACAGCTTTGCGAGAAAATGGAAAAAAGTAACACAACAGTAACAACTCTGGCTATTGTAAGGCTGAAGCTAACACATCTTGTCCTTATTAACTAATCTTACGATTTTCTCCATTAATCAAAGACTTCTATTTGGTCAATAAAAAAGTGACCAAATCAAATATCTAAAGCCCAGAGGTAGAGTGTTTTATGTGTTTGTTTCCCCTGTTTTAAAACTTCAGCTCAGGCTCTTTTCCAGAGGTACTAACAGAGAACAGGTAGAGCAGAAAGTGTGGCCGTTGATGGACACACACACACACACACACACACACACACACACACACCCCATTTAAAGGGTTAATGGGATGGAAACATCATCTTGTTCAGTGCAGGGAGATCCACTCTTAATGGACGTGTTGCAGCTTGTATGGTTGTAGTTGTGTGTGTGTGTGTGTGTCTGACTGTAAGTGGACATGTTGTGATTGTGTGCACATTACTGTGTGTTTGTGTACTGTAACTTTGAATGCATGTGTGAGCAGTTGTAGTTTGATTGTGTGTGTGTGTGTGTGTGTGTGTGTGTGTGTGTGTTTAGACAGGCTCGTCCGTATGACGAGGGGAGATGAATTGGGGAGCTGATATGGTTTGTCGGTGCAGCCCTCTGGTGAAAAACCCTGATTCTGTCACAACAGAGCGCTGTTAGGCTGGATTTATAGACCCACTTGTGTGTGTGTGTGTGTGTGTGTGTGTGTGTGTGTGTGTGTAAGTGTGTGTGTGTGTGTGTGTGTGTGTGTGTGTGTGTGTTAAACAGTGCATTAGCGAAGCTTTAGCAGTGTTTAACATGTCAGGGCAGGAGCTTGAAGCTCCTTTTCTCCATAAAACATTTCTCCGTCTAACTGCACTGGATCTGGGGTGTGACTCACTAAAACCCATGGCTTTTCCCTAGGGCTTTTTTAGAGCGCTCAGGTGCATACGCTCATTTGCACATTGGTGGCGTCATCATGGAGCTTCGTGGTTGTCGGGTGCAGCCATAGACTGTATAAAATAGGTCGCGGCGAGAGAAAGATCACTCAAGCAACGCTTAAAGGAGTGGCTTGTAAACCTGCACTCCGTGGCTAACCCCCTTCACTTCAACCAGCAGGTAGCAAGCAAGACAAACACGCCTGGCTCTATCTTTTTCTCTGTCTCTATCCATCACAAACTGGCTAACGTGTGGGCTGCGGCTCAAACCGTCATTCAACGACCTGCATCTGTACAGAAGACAACGTGCTTAGGCAGCGCGCAAAAACACTTAGCAGTGTGCCTAAAGGCAGTGACACACCAACCCGATAATCGGCCGTCGGACAGTCTGGCGAGGTCAGTGACTCGAGTCTGTTCGGTGTGTGTTCCGTGCCGTCGTCCGTCCGAGGAGCTGTCGGCCTTCACTTTGGCCGACCTGAGTTGTTGCATCGGAGGGCGGGCAGTCGGACTCCATGACCAATCTGATTGGTGGAGCGCTAACCCGGAAATGACGAGCGTGATGAGCGTGACTAAGCCTCTCAAAATCTGATGAAGATCTTTTAAACTGACCTTTGATAGACCGATTCAGCAACTGCATGGCCTATTTCTCTTTTAAAATGTTATCAGAAATCGTAAAATATGAGATCGTATTCTTAACGGGCCGCCATTATGTCCGGTTGAAAAATCCGGGAGCAGCCAGACCCATGTGACATGTTCGTCCAATCAGCTGCCGGTTTTCATTTTTTTGGGCGACAATACAGATTAGGGTCGCCTGCTGTTATGGATACATATTACACGCTCAAGTTGGCATCGCTTCGGTGTGTTCTAAGGCACTTTTTGGACCTCGGGGAGCCGACTGATCAGTCCGACTGCCTTTTCTGCCAACGGTCGACCGTCGGGTTAGTGTGTCAGGGGCTTAAGCTGTATGAGGGCGGGGAAAACCCCTGAAGTCCACCTGTACTGTTTGTAAGAATTACTAGGGTTGTACACATTTAGCTCTGATTGACGTCACGGAGCCTTCAAAGCAGCAGAGTTAACACTGACCAGAGCAGAAACACACTGGAAACACAAGTCTGTTTAAAGTGTGTAAATCTACTATGATAGATGGAAGCAGCGGTGAAGGTAACTCAAGGAACTACAGCTGGGACTAGTGAACATTTTTTAATAGATGATTCATTGTTACAGTTGTTTTTTTCCCAAAGAAAAATGGCAAATATTGTCTGGTTCCAGCATCTCTGATGTACATGATGAACAATCAACTTCGTTGGGTTTTTGGAAAACAAGACATTTGCGAATGGTTTTCACTGATTAACCTAAAAAGATAATTACAGGGTGTATGCTAGAAAACTGTTTTTGTGTGCTTATACATGCTTTTTGAGACTATCATATGTCCCGACGCCAAGATGTTTTCTCCAAACCCCTGCCATGCTGTTGTTATAGCAGTCTGACCTGAAATTGCCATTATTATGGTTATATAACCCATTCAACTTTACACTTTCTGCGATTTGTTTAAATTATTTTTCATGTTAAAATAGCAGTTTACAGTTCAGCTGTTTGGCAAGACATTGCTTTTTAGATTAAACAAAGAAAGCGGAGAGCAAAATCTGCAGATGAAAACTATGCAGGTGGTTCAACAATGGGTTTAATCTGATGCGCGGACTGAATCAAAGCAGTAGGGTTGTTTGCAGAGCAGCATTCAACAGCCAGCAATAGAACAATAAACAACATAAGTTTAAAGCTTTGCAGCTTAACTTTAGCTATTTCATTTAATTTGCAGAATAAAGACAGTGTTGAGGCTCCCCTCCTTTCCTCAGCGTGCGTCTTGTGTCCTTGATAACCCCGAGTGCAGAGTGAACTCTGTACTCCCAGTATTCAGCAAAAAAAAAAAAAAAATTGCTGTTTTAGGATTTTATAGTGTAAAACATTAAACCTCAAACACACACAGACAAGCACCAGCAGCTGTAAACAGAAAACGGCACTGGTTAGCTGCAGGTGGCACATGTATCACCATTACAGATGCTTTTAACTTTCTTTGTCTGTATATATATTGTCTGCTATATCTACAGCTGATGCTGTCTGTTAATCTACAAAGTTCACATTTTGTTCTGGGAGTCCTCAGCATGAACATTATCATTAAATCCATAACAACCAATTATTGATTTTTATATTTGTTGATAAGAAGGGTTAAAGTAATAATAATAATAATAATAATAATAATAATTAAAGCTGCAAGCAGCGTTGGACGGGCCCTCATGCCTCTGCCCGTGTCGGGGACACTGGCGGAGGCCGCTCCTTGCGACCATGCATTTGCGCGGCACTCAGACACTGCAAATCTTCACCAATGAAAAGGGAACTCCCTGCTGAGTTCAATGATACCTCACACAAGACACCACGTCATACAGTTCATTAGCTGTGAAAGGGGGCGTGGCCAAAGCATAGGGGTTGGGGCAAACCTTTACCAATATAAAAGGAAGTCTATGCTGAGTTCAATGACACCTCACACAAGACTCTACCTTAAATGGGTCACCAGTTATGAAAGGGGGGGTGGTTTAAGCATATGGGGCCAAACCATCACCAATGAAGAAGGAACTCTCTGCTGAGTTCAGTGACACCTCACACAAGACTCTACCTTAAACGGTTCAAATGTTATGAAAGGGGGCGTGGCCTGAGTAAGTGGGCGTGGTTAAAGTATAGGGGGCAGCTCAGTATCACCAAACCCTGAGTTGTGCATCGGAGTGTAAATGAGTGTGAATTTTTATCTGATGAGCAGGTGGCACCTTGTACGGCAGCCTCGGCCACAGTGTATGAATGTGTGTGAATGGTGAATGGTTCCTGTACTATGTAAACGCGCTTTGAGTAGTTGTTAAGACTAGAAAAGCGCTATATAAAAACTGTCCATTTACATCAAAGAGAATAAGCCCATTCAAAAAGGTGAGTTTTGAAACTGGAAAGACAGCGTTGGGGATATTCGGCGGAAGGGAGTTCCAGATGCAGGGGGCTGAATGCTCCAAGCCCAAAGGTGGTCAAACGGGCGGAGGGTTGAGTGAGGCGTATGGAAATGGAAGACCTGAGAGTACGGGTGGGTGTGTTGATGTGAACGAGATCAGTGAGGTAGAGAGGAGCGAGGTTGTGAATGGCCTTGAAGGTGAGAAGCAGGATCATGTAATCGATGCGGTATTCAACCCGGGAGCCAATGAAGCTGCTGAAGAACAGGAGTGATATGGTTAATAGAAGGGGTTCTGGTGGAGGAGCAGAGTTCTGAACCGGTTGAAGTTTGTGTATGGATTTGCAGGGAAGACCATAGAGCAGGGAATTACAGTAATCAATGCGTGATGTATATCCAGACCGAGTGACATTGTTTATGTGTGCTCGGAATGATAGTGTGCTGTCGAGGATGACCCCCAGAGTCTTGACCTGTGGAGAGGGGGAAACCAAGGAGTTGTCAATGGTGAGAGAGAAACTGTCAGTTTTTGTGGAGTGGATTTGGTGCCAATGAGGAGAACCTCAGTTTTTTTCATGATTTCATGATTTGATTTCTGCTAAGCAGTCAGAAAGGGAGGTAGGTGGCACGGAGGATGTAGGTTTGGTGGACAGGTAGAGCTGGGCGTCATCCGCGCAGCAATGGAAATTCATTTAGAATTTGCAGAAGATAAGTGCACCTTCGATTACCAACTAAATTAATGGAATTGGCAGTGTCATACATCCGTGTTTCTCTTTCTTTTAAAGGTCCCATGACATGCTGCTTTTTGGATGCTTTTATATAGACCTTAGTGTTCCCCTAATACTGTATCCGAAGTCTCTTGACCAACTGCCACTTTTTTCGTTTGAACGCCATGATGTCTCTCTCTTTCTCCTGGGTGAGCCAAATTTTCTGGGTGGCCAAAGCAGAGAAAGGGGAGGTAACCTTGCTCCTTATGACCTCATAAGGAGAAGATTCCTGATTGGCCCATCTGAGCTTTAATTTTCTCAAAGGTAGAGCAGGATACCCAGGGCTCGGTTTACACCTATCGCCATTTCTAGCCACTGGGGGACCATAGGCAGGCTGGGGGAACTCATTAATGTAAAAACCTCATGAAGTGACATTTTCATGCCATGGGACCTTTAAAATAACAAATATCCATTCCAGTTTTTCCCCATTCATTCTCAGCAGCACACCGCCGTGAGTCCATGATAAGTCAAGTGTCTGTGGTGAGTGAGTTCACAGCAGGACAGTCGCGTACTATCTGATCACGTTACCGGTAGCCTACCGGTTACAAAACGGCTCGGTAGTGATCGACACGTTAAAGGCCCCGACACACCAAGCTGACGGCCAGGAACTAGTTGCGGCGAAGGCCGACTGTGGCGTCGCCTCACGTCGGCCCACGTCGGCTTACGTCTCCTTTGTCTTGGCCAAAAATTAGCACTGAAACACACCGTAGAGACTACAGCCAACGGCCAAGTATCAACATACGTTCTGTGCCTGCATGCAAGAAAATAACTCCATACCAGCAGGCAGCGGTAATCAAGAACCATTCAAAAAGGGGAACAGGATACAAACGTAGCTATGATACCCACAACAAACAGTGTTTGCCTAAATCAGCAGCAGCAGAACGGAACAGAGCCTACGGTCCCTCTGCTTCACTCCCGGACGATAGCCGACACCGGGAGATGGCTAACCAGACTGTCCCTCTCCAGGGCCGCCATCCGTTCTCTCGGCAAAGAAGTCTCCCTACGGTGGGAGAGGAGCGCAGGGACCGTGTGGCTGATGGCTAACGTTAGCTTGCTAATTCCCACCCAGCAAACACGCCTTTATCCTATACTTGTTACAGAAAAATAGCCGAACAAAATTGTCACTCATCTGGCCCAACTTGGACCGAAGGCCGTGTTCTCCGTGAATTTAGCTGGAAGTGAATGGAGCCGCGGTGCGTTCTTATGTGGACTGACTGCGTAGGACTGCATTTAAAAATAACCTTTGCAATGTGGTAACTTAGGAGGTAATTTGGCCTTGTGTGCTCTGATTAATTTGGCACGCAAATATCACACCAGTCATAATGGAAGTAGGAAATAACGAGAGCAACAGGTAAGCTAGATGTAGAAGTGAGTTTGCTTTAAGTGCTGTGTAGTAAAGTGTTACATTCAACGTGCCAGATCCCACTTTAACCCCTGTTTATAGGTGACACGTTCTGATGGAGGCACTAGAGGAACAGTCCTCCTCTTGGTACCATCCCTCCATGGTCTGAATTTGAGTTGCTACAGCCGGTAACTGAAGGTCCGTCTCCTGAGCTGCTGCCCACACTCTCCTGCCACGGAGGAGTCTTCTAGCGGCAGGGAGGGAGACGGAGGGCCCGCTAGCTAACCCTTATCTGACAGAGAGAGCGGGCCACGGAGGGGCTGAGTGAATCAATGTACTGCGTGCAGCTCTACAACAAATTAGGATTTGACTTGTTTCTAAATAGTAAAATACAGTAGAAAATGTGTCGGTAGACGTTCATGTTGTGGCAGGCCGCCACAAATAAATCTATGTATGGAAAGCACTGATTATTTCTCTCTTTCATTTCATCTTTCTGTCTCTTGATCGGTCATTGTGACCCCCGCCTCTCTGTCACACACGTACACACACAATCACACGCACACACAGTCACACTCACAGAGGGCTTTTGGTGATCAGGTGGTGAGATTATGAAAATCTCTCAGATTAATACTGAAAATGAGCGCTTAATTACTTAAAGCCTGCTGTTAGCTGCAGCTGCAAGTGTGTGTGTGTGTGTGTGTGTGTGTGTGTGTGTGTTTGTGTGTTGGTAGACGTACATTCAGTACACAAAAGCCCTGGCAGTGCCTGAATTTAAATTTCATCTTGCTTTATTGGCATGGTGTGTGAGTCCATCTGTGCTGCCAACGCACACAGAGATGGCAATCAAATGAATACAGTACAGAGAAGGTGATTACAGAAGAGGTTGTTTTTTTGGATAATTGAATGTGTTTATTAATAGACTCATGTTAGTGTAGGATGATATTTCTGCACCTGTATCCAATGTACTGTATCTAAATCTGAAACCCCAAGAATAAAAATGTACTGATTACACTATACTACAGGCAGAAAGGACTATAGCTCTAATCTGAAAGAAAATGGAGGAACCTACAATTGGTGCTTGGATCAAGAATATGGCACAATGTATCCCCATGTAGAGATTAATGTACACTAAAAAACAAATTGGGGGTGTATGAGAAGGTGTATGAGGGTGTATTTGGAAACCATTTGACCAATTTAAAATGAGACATAGGGGAGCTTCTACATAGGGTAAATGTGGGACATGATACATAAAGTTGTGTATCATAAAATACAAAATGGTGAACCCCAGAAGGGGAAAGGACTGAGACATGTCTTGGAGGGTGACAGCAGAGGTACCATTATTGTTTGTTTTTGTATCGTAGCTTTGTTGGATGGTACCATTGTTCTGTGCATATGATACTGTCATATACTGTAGTTTGGTTTTTAGTTTTTTTGGCTTTTGTAATACGGCAGATGTTGGGAGAGAGATTTTGTTGTGGAATGGGGGTGTGGGGTAGCCTCGTGAGACCGTCCTGATCTGGCGAGCTCCAGTTTTCTACTCGCAGATCAGTCCGGCATCTTGAGATAGAGAAAATTTGGAGCTGTTCGCCAAAAGACCGACCAATCAGCATTGGTTTTGAGGCAGGTTTAGGTGTGACGCAACGAGAAGCGTCTATCACCAACATAGGTGGTGATAGACAGATGGTTTATCCAATCAGCTAACCAGTATTTTCAGACAGCGGTAGCCCTAATTCTGTTAGCTGCTCGCTAATGCTTTTTTCTCTTGGATCCTTCTTTTGGAATGTGGACCGGGAACCTGAAAACCGGAAAATGGTGCCTTTTATTTGTAAATTCTCGTTACACATACGGCAAATATCCTTTACCGACATGTTGCTTGCTTGCTGAGCTAACGAGCTATGCTTTGCTTGCAAGTTATCAGACATGATCAAGCAATTAATGCCGACTTTACACCAAATTACTTTTTCAAACGCGTCATGAAATCGGAAATGAAATCCTGAGAGTCTTGAAGAGACGGGGCGCTCCCGCCCTCTCAATCGTTGGGTGTAAGGTGGTCATTAAACTCAGTCCCAGTCAGTCTTTTCCCCGTCTTGACGTCCAGACAAAATCAAACGTGTTTGATATTATCCTAAGTTTTAAGTCTTGGTAGTGAAGTTAAATCATGTGAACCATGTCAACAACCAATGGGTGCGTTTCCTCCAGCCCCACAAAGGAAACAGCAAACGGCTAGAGCCGGTGGTGTTTATGGCTATGGCTAAGCTAAATGCTAAAGAGGGAAAGTTGCCGATGTTCAACCCTTCTGAAGTGCGTCATCCAACGGGAGTTTTACCGGCAGATAAACGCGGACCTCCGGGTACTGGAGACATTCATATGCATGTACGGCAGAACCTAAAATCAGCAAACTTTCCCTTAACTTACCAGCCATCGCTAGCGGTAGCTAGCTAGCTTGGTTACATTTTCTAAAACAAATCTAGTTGTAGTCTTGCAACGTGTGACCCTGCAAGATCCCCAGTCTTTACATATTATGACAGTATTGAACTTTAGATGTGAGATGGTGTCAGACTTTAGCCTGGTCTCACAGAATTCCGTGAAATAATCACGAACTGTTAACACCGCATTACGTGGTGGCGGCACGGAATGTGTGAAATTTCCGTGTGGCCACCACGGAAAACAGTGCCAATGTAAAGTAAATGAGAAGATAACGTAGCATTAGGAGCGACTACGGTAGCGAGTAGTATGAAAGCCCGAAAATCTGTGTAAGGAGGTTGGTTGGGGTGGTGGATGGGTCAACCACAGGACTTTCACCCAGGAGTCCGTCGTGTCCCGTGTGTCACGTTTCCTAAACCCAACCGTAACCGTCCTGTTCGTCTTTTCCTAAACCCAACCATCCCGTTGTTGTCCCGCTTGTCATGGAAACGTAAGCCCACCCACGACCTTTTCCTTAACTTAAGGGGCCGTGTTCGTTTCACAGAATTCTTCCGTGGGCCCATCAAGGAATTTTTTTGCGATTCCGTGAAACTGCCACAGATTATGAGTTAAGGGGCCGTGTTCGTTTCACGGAATTCTGTGAGATCAGGTTGGGTAGGCATGAGAACCCAAACATGGGTTCTGTTTACACCAATAGATGAGCTCTGCTCTTCTTATGAGCCTAAGATGCTAATGCAGTTAGCTCATTGATGGTTTTACGTTTAGAATGGCTCCCATGAGGCTTCAAGAACGTGTCGGTGGACAAAATATTAGTTAATAGTTAAAAAAGTGAGATGATCTTTTCTTGGAAAAAATTTTTAGAACATGTTTTACGTGTTTCCAGAAAGACCGATGGGAATGAGAAGCTAGTGGAACATTTATTTGAGAGGAATCACTCACTGAGGTGAAGTAATGTTGTGCAGTGGTTTTTTGCGGCAAGTTCAAGTTATGGCAGTTGAACTCTTACACTTGAATCAGCGCCGTCGACCATTTTCAAACCGTCTTGATTGTGCAACTCTTACACATTAAAATAGAAAGCACCGCAAACATTTCTTCATGGCTCACCTCATCACATACATTTGGCCACAAGTGAAATTAGACTCAAGCAGCTGTAGGTAGACACTACGTTACCCAGACGTTGCACTGAAACTGTACATAAAGGTATCCTGGCAGCTTCAATGTTCCTAGTTTGAATTTCCCCACAGAACAATGTGACGAAGGAAATGACATAAGTAACTGATTCACCTGTGTCATACTCCCTTTGGAGTTCCTCATTGGCCTGTGTGTGTGTGTGTGTGTGTGTGTAGCAGGGCATTGCGGGAAAAAAGCATGTGTGCTTTGTCAACTTTACCAAAAAAAATATCAATACCAATGTAAAAAATATTTACAGAGATGGAGTTAAGATGAGAAGGAAGTGAATTAGTGTGTGTGTGTGTGTGTGTGTGTGTGTGTGTGTGTGTGTGTGTGTGTGTGTGTGTGGTTTCTAGGCTTTCACATGTCGTCTAGTTTAATCAGATCAACAATCCTGTTAAACACAAATACACACGCACACTCTCACACACACTGAGATGTACGTGGAACAAGAGGAAGTGAGACATCTGCACAAAAGGAAATGTACACATTAGTTTTTTTCTTTCGACATCTCTTTTTCTTTGTCTTTCTTTTCTTTCTTTCTCTATTTCTAAACTAAACTGCTAATGAACTTTCTCGTGTTCAGCCATCACCTCTAGAAAACATGAATCTACACACACTTTTCGTACCAACTTGCCTTTGCACACGCACGCAAACACACACACACACACACATGCACACACAGGCAGAAACGTGATAGCTGTGTGTTATAAAAGATGTGGCAGGTGATTAAAGAGAGGAAGGGAGTGTTCCTGTCTTTGCTCTGACTGTGCAGGTAAACTGTGACATCAGTGCAGTGTGTGGGTGTGAAAGTGTGTGGTTGGCTGTGTATTTTGTGTGTGTGTGTGTGTGCGTGTGCGTGTGCGTGTGTGTTTCAGCAGTAAGTACACTCACTCGCTGCACACCACAGCTGGCTGCCTTGCACAAACACACATTAACAGAGAAAAAAATATCAGTTTATCTCAAATTTCTAAGTCAGGTTTCTTTTCTTCAGGCAGTGTTCTGGTCACCATACAGACCTGAAGCCCCCTCCCCCCCCTTTTTTTTTCAGTTAGCATCAGACTAACTAGCTTCTGGAACTCAGTGGGTCCTGAGTGGAACTAAGTGTAATACAGTAAGAGCTGATACATCAGCCTTGCTACCAAGCTGTCCCATTGGCCAACCGCGGCACTGCAGCTTTAAAAAAGTATTCCCCGTAGACCTCCGCTATAGAAGAATCATCTGTGAGACTGTTGAAAGGACACCTCGAACAAAAACTGGGGTAAGAAGTTTGTCAAACTTTTCCGAAGCCTAGAAAATCATTGTATGCGTTGACAGCATATGCACCGAGCCAGAACCTTTCATTGAATTAAATGGGAACCATCTTGAAGCACAGTATTCAGATCTGATAAGGCATCCATGGTTTCAGTATACAGGGCTTCATTTCAATTGTCGTAATTCAATTACATTTTATTTATAGTATCAAATCATAACAGTTATTTCAAGGCACTTTACAGATAGAGTAGGTCTAGACCACGCGCTATAAATTTACAAAGACCCAACAATTCCCCGCGAGCAAGCATTTGGTGCAACAATGGCGAGGAAAAACTTCCTTTTAGGCAGAAACCTCGAACGGACTCTGACTCTTTGTGGGCGGCATCTGTCGCTGGCGGTTTGGACGCAGACACTGATACAGATATAGAGAAATATGATTCAGAATAATTATAGCAGTTGGAATGAACAGTGGCGGTTATGGTAATAATAAAGATAATGGAACCATTAGGGGTGGGGGAAAAAATCAATACAGCATAGTATCGCAATATTTTCCGTGGCAATACTGTATCGATACACCGACGCCAAGTATCGATCTTTTATTATATATGGGTTGGTCTGCTTGACAATCCCATTTTGCAGCAATACAATTGAAATGAGATGAACAAACAGAGACATGGATCTTTTTAGACAAAACAGATGTTGACAGTTTTCTTTTGGGTACATAATTTGAAATTTGGAAAAATTTGAAGTTGGAAAAAAGGTAATAAATTGCAATATATCGCAGAATATTGCAATATCTTTAAAATCGCAATAATATTGTATCGTGACATAAGTATCGTGATGATATCGTATCGTGAGGCCTGTGGTGATTCCCACCCCTGGGAACTATGACTAGAAATAGTAGTTGTAGTTGTGTAGCAGAGCGTTGCAGAGCCTAGTAGGGCGTAGCGGGGCACAGCAGGGTGTAGTAGGGCGTTGCGGGGCACAGCAGGGTGTAGTAGGGCGTTGCGGGGCACAGCAGGGTGTAGTAGGGCGTTGCGGGGCACAGCAGGGTGTAGTAGGGTGTTGCGGGGCATAAAGGGGCATAGCAGGGAGCAGCTATAAGTTAGTGACAAGCATTTCTGGAACATGAATGCATGCAGATGGAAAGACATCAGTTTGTCAAAGGAAGTAAACAAGTGGCGTTGGTGATTTACGATGTATATTTGACTCAACTTCTGCTGTGTTGCATTTAATGCATGCCCTGATGTCTCTAGTTCCTTTTCTCAGAGGCATGCTCTGTTCCCCCATGTGAGAGTATCACATGTGGGAGACACATGTCATTGAGCTCTGCTCCGATTGGTTCGGCTCGAGAGTAGATCGACCCTCAATCATGCAGATCGCAATCACCTGAGTGATGAATGTGGCTGTGTCTATAAATGGCTTGTTCTGCTGTGTGATGGGAATTTGACAAAGATCTCTGTCAGAGCCAAACGTTGCGCAATTAAAAAATAAGCTGGTAGCTTATATGGTGTGTGGATCTTTTGTCTGACTCCTGTGTTTTATCAGTCAGGCAGCACAACATGAAAAGCATGCAGGTTACTGCTTCCATTCACTAATCCACAGTGTTACCAGCATCACCGACCCTTCTGCCACATTCACCCGCTCTCTGGAATGTTGGCGTCAAACACACACACACACACACACACACACACACACACACACACACACACACACACACACACACACACACACACACAGTGTGTGGACAGTTGGAGGCTGATGTTAGCTGCGCTGTAGTCTCATCATTTTAGAGAAATGGATAAATAACAAATGCACCCAATCTAATGATGATAGCATCGACATGGAATTATCTGCACACACACACACACACACACACACACAATGCATATGCATACACACACATAAAGGCGCATTCAGATGTACAAAGAAAAGTAAGCTTACTTTTCTTGTGTGTGTGTGTGTTTGTGTTGGCTTACTGCTAATCTGAATGCGCCTGTATGTGTGTGTATGCATGTCTCTTTGTGTGCTTTTTCGTTATGTATGTGTGTATATTTGCTGTCCACAGGACCTAGTGATGTACACTATGTGCTCATACTTGTGTTACTGTTTGCGCCTGTGCAGGATGGCCGACATGTTTCATAACTCTTCCTGGCCCATACGTCCCGAGATTACAAATTGAATCTGTGTGTGTGTGTGTGTGTGTGTGTGTGTGTTTGTGTGTTATCACAGCTCAATCACATGATGCATCACATTGCCCGGTCTGTCTCCATACCCGCTCTCTTTCACTTCCTCTATTCTACATGGTGTCTCTCTCTCTCTCTCTCTCTCTCTCTCTC